>NC_058417.1:39718617-39886113 GCF_002201575.2 Neomonachus schauinslandi | reverse complement strand
GGGGCAGGGGAGGGAAGGGCCAGTTAGAAAGCCCTTTATACACATCATCTTGCAACCTCCCAGCAACTTACCCTGCTGGTCAATGGGATTAGTCCCATTTTACAGGTGAGGACACTGAGGCTTCCAGCAAAGCTGGGGCTCAAGTCCAGGTCTCTTTGCTTCCTAGGGCTACGCTGTTTCTGTTCTTCCATGACCACCCCCCTTCCCCAAACTCAGGAGTCGGTTGCCCTTCTCCAGTATGGAAGGGAGAAGTTGGGGGGGGCTGCCCCTGGAGGCAAGGACAGAGTCTGTGTGGCAGGAGGTGGGTGGGTGATGGTTTTTGTGATGAGAGGGGCAGAGCAGGTGCTGGGATGGCCCTGCAGTGGGGAGGTCAGTGAACAGTGTGCAGAGGAGCTGAGGAGGTGAGTGGGAGCACAGGGGACATGCCTACCAGTCCCGTTCTCCCCGTAGGCCAGGTGCGGGGGGATGGTGATCCTCCGGCGCTCCCCCATGCAGGCGCCCTGCAGCCCCTGGTCCATCCCGGGGATGATGTAACCCTGCCCCACATAGGTGTTGTAGGTGTGGTTGCGGGAGTAGCTGTAAGACAAGGCAGGGAGGGCCAGCAAGGGGTCAAAGGGGTCCCTGGCCCTTCCCGGCAGCTCAGAGCCAACCACTCCCGGTTGCTGCCAGGGGGCCACCCCAGATCCTGCCTCAGCCTCTTCCACCTTCCTCCCAGCCCCCACCTTCCCTCCTCAGGAGTCCCCCGGACCTGGAATCAAAAAGGGTGCCGTCCATCAGCGAGCCGTTGTAGTGGTAACGCATGAAGTCTCCAGCCACAGCTCTCCGGACGCAGCCAGGAGGTAGCTCCAGCGTCTCCAGCTGGACGGTGTCCTTGGGGTTGTGGACGTCAATCAGCAGCACGTGGAAGACCAGGGAGGCCTGCGGGGGGATCACAGTCCCTGGGGAAGGGATAGGCTTGAACCATACAAGTGGAGAGCAAAGCAGGGCTCCTCCTCCACTCAGGAAGGCCCATGTGAGCACCCTGCAAAAAGGTGCTAATTCTGCTCTCCAGAGACCCTTCCCTACCCTCAGCAGCCCTGTTTCTTGCTCCCCCTGTGAGGTGTGAGCTGGATCTTCCCCAAGGCCATCACCAGCCCATACTGAATGTGTGTGTGAATCAGAATAAAGCACCCTTTCTTAGTGAGATCATCACCAAGATAGAGTTCATCTCTGATTTGCCTCCTTGGCTGAGTGCCCTTGTGCAGTACACAACCTGAACAACTGTATGTGGCAGCCCTCTTCTGGGGAATCTCCGAGTCCCTGTCTGCCCTCACCATAGCCTTTCTCGCCATAGGCCAGGAATGGCGGGATGATGATCTTCCTCCTCTCTCCAGGACACATGCCCAGCAGCCCCTGATCCATGCCCTTGATCAGCCAGCCCGAGCCGACGTAGGTGTCATAAGTGCCACCCCTACTGTAGCTGCAGAGAATGAGGCAGAGGTGATGTTGCGGAGATGAGAGAGGCAGGAAGGGCCCCGGACACCCTCCCCATCATACCACGGTCCCCAGGGCCCCAGGACTCCCTCCAGCCCTTACCTGGTGTCAAAGGCGGTGCCATCCAGCAGTGTGCCGTTGTAGTGGTAGCGGACAAAGTCGCTGTCCTGGACCGTGCGGGGGCAGTGGGCTGGGTGTAGCAAGGTGCTCACCTGCACGGTGTCTGCCTTGTTCCACACATCCAGCAGGACCACATCGAAGTAGAGGGTGGCATCCGGGGGAATGAGCCCCGCTGTGAGAGTCCGGCAGCCCCAGCTCATGTTTGGTGCAGCCTCCAGGACCCCTCAGCGTGTCACAGTCCCCGGGACCCCGGGACTCCCTCTAGCCTTACCTGGTATCAAAGCTGGTGCCGTGTTTGCTACAGTCCCAGCGTGGCGGGTTGAATGGACATTTGAACGTCCCGCTCGGCCACCCGCTCCACCGCCCCTAGGTCCCCTTCTCCCCAGTCAAGCTTTGATTCTACCCAGGGCCCTGTCATTTCCTTTCCTCCCACTCCAGGGGCAGGAGCCTGAAACTCTAGTCCCAGACCTGCCCCTACTCACGCTGCATGTGCAGTGTGACCTTGGGCAAGTCACTCTCCCACTCTGAGCTTTAGGTTTTTGGACCTGGGGCCCTTGATTCTGCTTCCTGGTCTCCTCCATCCCCACGCCTGGGCCCCACCCCTTCTCACCCACACCGATGCTGCCATAGCCCAGGTGGGGGGGCACGATGAGGCGTCGCCGCTCGTTGACACACATGCCCATGAGGCCCCGGTCCATGCCAGTGATGAGGCGCCCCACGCCCACCACGATGGCCACTAAGGTGCTTCGGTCATAGCTGCGGGAGAGAGGAAACAGATGGGCCACGGCGGCCTCTGGGGGCCACATACACGCACAGGGGCACGCACACACTCAGTCCCCCTCCCGCTACACAGGCGTGCATCTACATGCTCCTGTCTCCTCTTTAAGCCTCCCTCCCCACTCAAGAGGAGGGGCTGTTACACAGGGAAGCCCCCGAGGGAGGCCAGGGGCTTTTATTTGCCTGGGACCGGGGTGGGGGAGTGCAGGGGGGCGGGGGTCTGCCCAGGGCTATGTGCTACTAAGATCTGCGAGCAGCTGCGGAGGGCGAAGTATGGCACCAAGGGGCCGAGGACCACTGAGCTCGTACGATGGGCCAGATGAAATCCTCGGCCTTGTACATGCGCCACCTTATTGCGTTCTGTGAAGTGGGCGTTAGCGTTTTCATTTTTCTCATGACAACGATTGGGACAAGAGACTAGCTGACTTGCCCAAGGTCACACGGCTAACACGTGGTCAACTGACCTCTGAGTTTGGGCCACCACACCATCAATTTCCCAGGAAAGGAGGGGGCAGCAGGGCTCCCTGAGAACAGGGATTGGTTTCCAATTTTGGAAAGCCCTGTTTTAAAATTGCCGTAGCCTTTATTTGTTTTTTTACTTTTATTTTTTTTATTGAAGTATAATTGATGTACAAGATGATATTAGTTTCAGGTGTACAACCTCGTGATTTGACATTCACATACATTACGAGAAGATCGGAATAATAAATCTAGTCAGCATCTGTCACCACACAAAGTTAATTCAATACTGTCATCTGTGCTCCCCATGCTTTCCCGTGATTGATTTATTTTATAATTGGAAGTTTGTACCTCTTGACTTTTATTTGCTTTTACTTACAGTTTTCAGAAGTTAAGGGAGGATGGGAGATTTTTATTTTATTTTTTTATTTATTTATTTTTAAGATTCCACTTATTTATTTGACAGAGAGAGAGAGAGAGAGCACAAGCAAGCTGAGTGGCAGGCAGAGGGAGAAGAAGCAGGATCCTCACTGAGCTCGATCCCAGGACCCTGGGATCATGACCTGAGCTGAAGGCAGGCACTTAACCGACTGAACCACCCAGGCGACCCTGGAGATTTTTATTTTAAAAAAATTTTTAAATCACTTTATTTTTTTTTAAGTTTATTTATTTTTTTTGAGTAATCTCTACCTCCAACGTGGGGTTCAAACTCATGACCCCAAGATCAAGAGTTGTATGCTCTTCCGACTGAGCCAGCCAGATGCCCCGAGATTTTTATTTTGATCAAAGGGGTTAAGAACCATGGGTTAGGAAAGTTTTCCAAGCTCAGCACTGCATGAACTGGGGCCAGCTTGGCTCCCAGAGTCCCACCAAGGAAGTCATCCCCTGCTCCCCACCCCTCCCTGACTTGGGCTGTACTCCTGGCCACAGGCCATACCTCATTCTGCCCACTGAGCTGCTTCCTTTACAGTGCTGTTGTGAGGGCCCAAGCCTGCACAAAATTTCTACCAGTTAAAAACAGAGCACCCAGGGGCGGCTGGGTGGCTCAGTCGTTAAGCATCTGCCTTCGGCTCAGGTCATGATCCTGGGGTCCTGGGATCGAGCCCCTCATCGGGCTCCCTGCTTGGCGGGAAGCCTTCTTCTCCCTCTCCCTCTCCCCCTGCTTGTGTTCCCTCTCTTGCTGTCTCTCTCTCTCTCTCTGTCAAACAAATAAATAAAATCTTAAAAAAAAAACAAAAAAACACAGAGCACCCAGTCCTCCCCACAGTCAAGGCTAATAGGCCCTCAACTGGCTTTCGGATTGGCAGGCACTGCGCGAAGTTCACTTTCATTCATCATCTTACTTGAACCCTGTTATCAGCCTTAGGAAGGGAGGACTTAATTTTCCAGATTGTTTTTAACCTCCATTTTTCAGATTAGGAACATGAAGCTTAAAGTGGCAAAATTCCTTGTCCATGGTCACAGGCTGGATTGGAACCCAGTGTCTTGGACTCTGGAGTTCATGTTCTTACCCAACATACTGCCTGCCTTCCAAAGCCAAGGCCACTAATTTCCCGTGGGCTGAGTTGTGTGTTTTGGGAAGGGGTCTAAGAGGGACTGACTTCTTGGGATATGGTATGTGACTGGGACCTGAGGTTGAACCAGGGTTGCTATGCAGCCCTGCCCTGCCTCCACCAACAAAAGTGACTTGCCAGAGCAGACCAAAGGCCTGATCAGACCAGAAACCCATCTCTCAAACCCCAAGGCTGGCAAGATGGGCGACAGCCCTGGCCTGGTAGAGCTAAGATGGAGGAAGGTGGGGGTGCAGGGAGACCCGGAGAGAGAGGTAAGAGAACCCTCCGAGGAGCCCAGGGGGTCAATGCCCGGCCATATGACACGTAGACAGATAGGATCCCTACACAGAGCTATGCCCTACACTCCTGGATCCATCCTGCTGTCTTATTACAATGCTCCCTCGGCTTTACTATGCTAGCTTCTCCTAATCCCCACCGCCTCCAAAAAGGTTCTACTGCCTGTTCTCTGGTTACAAAGGCACTAGACCCTGGGGCTGGAACCAGAAGGGATTCAGGCTGGGTAGAAAGGGTGGGGGTCCCAGACTGAGACCCCTGGAGGATTCACATGCAGCAGGGGCCATGCCCTTCCCCCCAACACTGGGGACCAGAACCTCCTCCCTGCCAGGACTTTAAAGCACCCGTAAGTAAACAGAGCAGTTCACCTTGATCATGAATAGTGATCATCAAACACTTTGGGGAAAATGGGGAGCTTGCTGTAAAAGAAACTGGGGTCCTTTGAGAGGTGAGGGTTTGAAATCCAGGGCAAGGATGTCTTTGGGAAGATGGATGTCTGGGAGTCCCCATCCCCAAGGTGCTGTGTTAGGGGTTAGAAGACCATGGAGTAGGGGATACAGACACAGCCTAAGGGGCTACAAGGGATCCCCAGGATTAAGAGAGCCTGGCCCCAAGGGGAGTGGCGAGTCTGGGGGCACCCAACCCATTACCTCGAGTCAAACTTCTTGCCATCCTCGAAAGTGCCGTTGTAGTGGTAGCGCACAAAATCCCCCATCTGCACTTCCCGGGGACAGATCCTGGGGATGTGGTACCTCTCGATGACTACATCTTCCAGGGGGCCCCCGGCCGGACTGGCACGGCCCAGCCCCCTCCCCACGGCCTGCACCAGCAGCAGCAGCAACTGCAGCAGGGGGAGCCCGAGGAAGGTGTGGCTCGGGGACACCGCGCGGAACATGGTGCCTGGAGCTGGGACCGCCGACAGTGAGGACGAGCGAGGGAGTCGCCGCCGCCAACCTTCTTCCCCACTCCTCCCGGAGCAGGCTCCCCCCCTTCCTGTCCTCCGTCCCCACCCCCGCCCTGGCGGGTCCACGTGGAATGGGGGCAGGGGAGACTGAGCTGGCGCGGGGCGGGGGGCTGGAGATGGAGGGTGGGATAGGAGGAGGGGGCGAGGCTGAGCGTTGGAGTCACAGGAATGCACCACAAAGAACTGCAGCTTCCCCCCTCCCGCTCCCCCGGGGCTCGGCGTCCAGGGGCCCGGCCAGGGAGGGAGGTTCGGGAAAGCCGAGAGAAGTCGGAGCTGACTCCCATTTAAAAAAAAAGTTCAGGGCGCCTGGGTGGCTCAGTTGGTTAAGCGACTGCCTTCAGCTCAGGTCATGATCCTGGAGTCCCGCGATCGAGTCCCGCATCGGGCTCCCTGCTCGGCAGGGAGCCTGCTTCTCCCTCTGGCCCTCCCCCCTCTCATGTGCTCTCTGTCTCTCTCATTCTGTCTCAAATAAATAAATAAAATCTTTAATAAAAAAAAAAAAAAGTTCAGAGTCTTTTTTCCGGAGCCCCCGGGTCCTAAAGCCGGGCTGAAGCATCCCTTGCTTCTTTCGCGGGCACCCCCCAAATCTAGGCCTCTCCAGGTGGCTGGTGGGGCTCCAGAATCTTGGTATTCCCCCCGCCCCACACCCCCCACTGTCCCAGGGATGGCCTCTCCAGGGACGAGCTGCGGCGGCTCGAAAAAGCCGGACCGCCAAGCCTCTCCCGCGCGGGGGTGGAGATGGGTGTGCGGCGGCGAGGGTGCTGTGTGCGGGGTGAAGCCAGGTGTGCGCCTCCCCGTAGCGGACCGGGGTGGGGTGGGGGGGCGGGGAGGGGACACTAGGAGTGACTTCATCGGGGCTAGGGGCGGAGAAGCAGCAGAAGGGACCCTGTAATGGAAAGAAGACCGGGTGCCAGGGTTTAGGCAGAGTGGAGGAGGCGGCGCTCCCTCACTTTCTTGATCTTAAAGTGGGGGACTGTCCTTGTGTGGGGTGGGGCTTTGCGGGCTCCCATCCCTGCGGGAAGCGTTCCTCCACCCACTTACCATCCGTCAAGCGGAAGACCCCCAAGAGCAGGAGGTCGGCCAACGTAGGGGACTCAGGACACCACTGGGCCCTCTGCCCCTCGAGGGAGCTGACCCCGCTTTCCTCCTCCCCCCGGCCCCGGTGCCCGGCGCTAAGACCCAGCGGGCGCGCCCGGCCAGCCTCGGCTCCCGCCGCCCGGCCGGCCCTGACGCCTGCTCCGCCCGGGAGAGCCGGCCCGCGCGGCGCGGCCATGGGGCGGGCGGCGTGGGGGCTGCTGTGGCTGCTGCTGGGCAGCGCCGCGGCGCAGTACGAAAAGTACAGCTTCCGGGGCTTCCCGCCCGAGGACCTGATGCCCCTGGCCGCGGCCTACGGGCACGCGCTCGAGCAGTACGAGGGGGAGAGCTGGCGCGAGAGCGCGCGCTACCTCGAGGCGGCGCTGCGGCTGCACCGGCTGCTGCGGGACAGCGAGGCCTTCTGCCACGCCAACTGCAGCGGCCCCGCGCCGCCCGCGGCCTCGCCCTCGGCGCCCGCGCTCGGTCCCGACGGCGGCCGCGGCGGCGACGAGTGGGCCCGCGAGCTGCAGCTCTTCGGCCACGTCCTGGAACGCGCCGCCTGCCTGCGGCGCTGCAAGCGGACGCTGCCCGCCTTCCAGGTGCCCTACCCGCCGCGGCAGCTGCTGCGCGACTTCCAGAGCCGCCTGCCCTACCAGTACCTGCACTACGCGCTGTTCAAGGTGGGCCCCCGCCGCGCCCCCCCAGCGCCGCCGCGCCCCTCGTCCCGGAGTCCCCCTCACCGCGCCCCTCGTCCCGCCGCGCCCCCCCAGCCCCGCCTCCCCCCAGGCCCCGGGGCCCCCCCCGCCCCGCCTCCCCCATCAACCATGCCCCCCCCCCAGCCGGGATGCCTCTCACCCCCGGCGCCCCTGCCCTGCCTCGCCCCCGGGGCCCGGCTGGGGCGCGTGGTTCGGAGCCGGCGTCGGGTTCTGTCCGGTCGGGAGCAGAGTCGCTCGCACAGCCCGGGACAGCCCAGGCCGCGCGTGCGCTCCGGGCTGCAGGCTCTGGCCCTTCCGACCCCTCTGTCCCCGCCGCACAGGCTAACCGGCTGGAGAAGGCGGCAGCCGCGGCCTACACCTTCCTCCAGAGGAACCCGAAGCACGAGCTAACCGCCAAGTATCTCAGCTACTACCGGGGGCTGCTAGACGCCGCCGATGAGCCGCTCACAGACTTGGAGGCGCAGCCCTACGAGGTGGGGTGGAGGGGTAGGGCAGGCCCTGAGGCTTGTAGAGGAGGGGAGGTGTTGGGGCGTCTCCCTGACCCCTACCTGCTCCCCTCCAGGCCGTGTTCCTCAGGGCTGTGAAGCTCTACAACAGCGGGGACTTCCGCAGCAGCACGGAGGACATGGAGCGCGCCCTGGCCGAGTACCTGGCCGTCTTTGCCCGGTGTCTGGCCGGCTGCGAGGGGGCCCACGAGCAGGTGGACTTCAAGGACTTCTACCCGGCCATAGCAGGTATTCCCCGGTCCCTGCAGACCCATGTGGACGTCCCTCTCACCCACAGGGCCCTGCTCCCCAGAACGCCTAAGGCCCCTTAACACAAGTATGCCTCCTGTACACTTTGATGAAGCATGGAGGAAGTTCTTGGGTGGTGGACCGGAGTAAGGTGTTAACCCGCTCCGGGAGCCTTCAGTCCTCTGAGAGGGACAGGCCACGGTGCTGACTGGCCAAGGTGTGGGCAAGGGTACAGAGAGGTGGTGACATCCCCAAAGGGTCTGGGGACATTGGGTTCACAGGCCTTCCAGGCAGAGGGCAAAGGTGCCAAGGTGGTGTGTGCAGAAGGCAGTTTGTGGCCAGAAATCACACCTAGCCTGGGGATCCCTAACTGTGGGGTCCCTCAACAGGGGGGGCACAGAGGACTGTCCTGAGCTTCTCTATCTAGGCTTCAGTCCCACCTCCAAACCTCATCTGCCTCAGAATGCCCCGGCTCCCTCGGGTTTTGGGGTGGGGGTGAGTCGAGGGAGTGATAAGTCCGCCCAGGCTGCCCCGGCCCGGTCATCCTTAGCACTGCCCTTAGTATGCTGAGCGAAGTCTTCACCAGCATTACCTCCTGTGATCGCACAGGCTGGCTGGGCACCAGCTCCTCACCACTGCCTCCCACCCCCTAGATCTCTTTGCAGAGTCCCTGCAGTGCAAGGTGGACTGTGAGGCCAACTTGACCCCCAACGTGGGTGGCTATTTCGTGGAGAAGTTCGTGGCTACCATGTATCACTACCTGCAGTTTGCCTACTACAAGTGTGAGCCTCCTAGGGGGCTTGGGATGGGGGGCAGGGGGGAGAGAGAGCACTGTACTAGGAGCGTCAGAGTCGTGGCGAGCCGTTCCTCGGAAGTGAGGACCCTGGGTGACGGGAGGGAAGGCTGGGGCTGGCAGGCAGGTGAGAGGGTGGGAAGGAACAGAGAGCAGCCTTAGGAGAATTCAGGGACCTCTTGGGTAAATGACTGGGTAGCCAACAACTGCACAGCGCTTCACAGTTTACACACCCCTGCCACGTCTGTTTATCTCACTTGATGCTTTCACCAGCCCCCCCCCCCCCCCCGGCAGCTGACATGACTGGACCCATTTTTCAGATGAGAAACTGAGGCTCATACAGCGCAATGGGGCCATTAGTCACATGGCTAATGATAAGTAGCACCAGGACTTATGGCTCTTCTTGTCTGGGGGAGACCCTGAGCATCAGCTGGGGCTGGGATGGATGATCTCCAGTGTTCCTGCAATGCTAAGATGCCAAGATTCGTATGGAGGCTGGAGTCGGAGTGGAGGAGCTGAGGACCAAGGAGCCAGGAGACCCTTCATGGGTCCAGTTGGCAGAGCGGTTGAGGGCCAGGCTGCTGGGCTCTCATTCCCCAGTGCCATTATTCTCCAGCTGTGTCAGCTTGAGAAATCTACCTAACCTCTTGGTGCCTTGGGTCTCTTGTCTATAAAATGGGGATGATAATAATGGTGAGGTTTAATGAATTACATGGGCCTGGCACATGGCAAGTTCCCAGTACATTCTAGCTTGCATTATTATTTGGGTGCGGTGAGGTGGCCAAAAGATCTTATGAGAGGCAGCTGGGGAGCCAGGAGCACTGGACTGAGTTGGGAGATAGGGATGGCCTAGGAAGGCATTGTCCCTGAAGGTGGGGAGGTGCCAGGACTAGTCCTCACTCCTGTCCTGCCCGCAGTGAACGACGTGCGCCAGGCCGCCCACAGTGCCGCCAGCTACATGCTCTTCGACCCCGGGGACAGCGTCATGCAGCAGAACCTGGTGTACTACCGCTTCCACCGGGCTCGCTGGGGCCTGGAGGAGGAGGACTTCCAGCCCCGGGAGGTGGGCACTGCCTTTGGAGGCACTCTCGGTTTAATAAAAAAAAATCCTGGCTTCTTTGGAAGGCAGGATGCGAAGGGAAAAGAAAGACTGTGGGTTGTGGTTGGAGTCCTGGGTTCAAAGCCAGCCCCACCAGCTGAATGGGCCTGGGAACATTACTGACCCTTTCTGAATATGTGGTCTCACCTGCAAGATGGGAGTGGTACCACCTCCTGGGACAGCACAGAGCCCGGGCTGTGGGAGGCCCAAAATACCTGTCCATCCCCGCCTGCTCCCTGCCCCACCCTGGTCACTCTCACCGCTGGCCTTTGCCCTTCTTCCCCAGGGACCCCCTAGCTTGGACCAACTAAGGAACCCCTGGGAATCTAGGGCAAGACTGGCAGTCATGGGGCACATGGTGCCACCCTCGATTTCCTTATGTGTGGCAGACACTGCTAATGGATTAGGGAACTCTTTCTAACAGAGCCCTCAGAATCCTCCTTAACCCAGGCACTCCAAGCAGCTGTGATTTTTTTCCACCAGCGTGTGACCTGATACCTGTTCCCTGCTCTTTGAGCTGAAAAAGGGTGGGAGGACCCAGATCCTAACAATGTGGCTCCTCCCCCACCTGGCAGCAGGGTCTGGCTTACCCCACGTTCCTCCCCTCCTCTCAGGAGGCCACGCTCTACCACAACCAGACCACTGAGCTTCGGGAGCTGCTGGAGTTTGCACATATGTACCTGCAGTCAGATGATGAGGTAAGCGACCCCCTGCTCTCTAGGCTGGGCCATGATGGAGACTTCTGATCTTCTTCCGGGGGGCCACTGTGCCAAAGCTCGGCCCCACCTCCTGGCACTCAACTGCTGTGAAGCAGGAGAGATTCACTATCCCTCATCAATACCCGCCCTTCTCTCCCCGCTCAGTGTTCTTGTGCTCCCCTTCTCTACATGTCTTGCCCAATAACTCTCCAGCCCAGCTCAAGGGGCAGCTCCTCCAGGAAGCCCTCCCTGCATGCCCTGGCTCTGTCTTCTGGGCTTGCAGTGCCAGTTCTGACCCTCTGCCTCCCCGGACCTGGAGTGATTTGCAGCCCTGGTCCCTCTCCCCCCCGCCCAGCCCCCTTCTCTGTCCAGTCTCCCGGAGGGTTGTGCTCTGGGACGGGGGACCAGGTTATTCCCAGCTTTCCCACAGCACCTGCCACAGAGCTGGTGTGGGGAAACGGAGTTTGAATGAACCAGCGAATGAATGAACGCAGGATGCCAGGAAAGAAGGACTACAGTGTGGTACCTTGATTCTGAATGAGGGTTTGAGAGTCTGAATTTCAGTGAGGTGTTGTGCTCAGTGCTGATTTATTCATTACCCCCTTCATTCACTCACCCATGCCCCTACTTGTCACATATGGGGGCAGGGGGTACACCATTTGCACCCTGGCTTTGGCAACAGCCTGACTTGGCCTCGCCACTTACCGGGTGGGCAGCCTCCAGGCAAGTCTTAGGTAGCTCTCGAACTTCCGTTCCTGCATCTCGAATTCGGAGGATGATGCCCACGTCACACCATTGTGGTGGCAATGAAATGAGATCGAGTATGGAAAGCACTTAGTACAGATGCTCAGTGAATGGTGCCGTTTTGATTACTGTTATTCATGGCCTGCTGCTTGCCAGACACTGTGGGGACCTGGGGCAAGTTGATGAAAGGCAGAGTCCTTTTTCCAAGCAGCTCACAGTCTAGTGGGGAAGGCACGTGCTCAGGAGAGGTCAGCCCGGGCCAGCAGAGGAGGGCTCTAGGTCCAACCGGGCTCATCGGCCAGGGTCGCATCCTGGAGCTGACGCCTGGCGTCGGTGAGGTCAAAAAGAGCGGTCCAGGCATTACCCAGGCACGGGGTGGTGCGGGGGGAGGTAATCATGTTCCTGGCCAGGAAACTGCATGAGCACACACTACGTGGACTAGCAGCATTTGCTATGGAATTCATACTTGGCGAGGGAACGCTTAGCTGACATTCACTCTCTGCTGGGGGAGCATCGGCCGTGGGAGCGGCAGTTTGGGAGTGGGACCTTGTGGGAGAAACCCTCAGATCAGTCCCTGGTGGGATCTTGAGACTGGGGAAGGAGGGGCTTTGGGGGCTGAGATGGGATGGGGGAGCTCATCCAGGAAGGGAGCCCGTCTGGGTTTGCACGTGCTGTGACCTCATTTCCCTCCCCACCCTGGGGCTGCTCTAGATGGAGCTTGAAGAGACAGTGCCTCCCGTGGAGCCCAAGGACCCGCCCTCCGACACCGAGTTCGAGGGGGAGGGGGACTACGAGGAGGGCATCTATGCTGACTGGTGGCAGGAGCCGGATGCCAAGGGTGACGAGGCAGAGGCCGGTCAGTGACTCCAGTGCTGGAGGGCGGGGCTGCCACACGGGGTGGAGGTTGGCCACAGAAGGATCCTTGTACTGCACGGCAGAGGCAGTTGGGGTGTGGGGACCTCTCCTCTGGGGGCTTCTAGCCTGTTAGCCAACCCTGTCCCACCTTGTGTGTGAGGGGGTGGCATCCTCTCTGGAGCTGGGACCCCGCTGAGACCTGCCCCAGGGAACCTCCTTCCTGCCTGCCCCTATGCCCCCAGGACAGCGCCCAGATGCTTGTTGGGAGCGGGTGCAGGGCTAACCCGGGGCTCCCTCCTTTCCCTTCCAGAGCTGGAGCCTGAACTAGCATGAGAGGGCCACCCTTGCACCCCTCAAGAGCTGGGGAAGCCTGAGCCCAGTGGTACCGCCCTCACCAGCCTGTGCAGCAGCAAGAACTATTTATTAAAAATGTACAACGGACATAGCTGACCAGGCCCCATCCCATCCCACCTGTGAGCGCTGCTCCCCAGGTCTCAGGGTCTCTGGGCCACAGGATGGTGGTGCTCCAGCTGCTGACGGCCCCCTCCTCCCCGGTGCTCTCCTCAGCTGGGCAGTCTCCTGGAGGAGAAGGTTCCTGCTCCTCCAAGCTGGGTCACAGCCTGGATTTCAGAGACAGCAGAGGGGCCGCTGATGTTATGAAGAGCACTCGAGAGTCCAGTGGTTCCTGGCTCACTGGCAGTGGGTGCTCAATAAATGTTTCTTGTCGAATGAATTGCAGTACCTGGGGTCTGGTCTCCCCTGGGCTGAGGGTGCGGGTCGTTCCCTCCCTCCGCGTCCATCTCCCCTCCTGTGTAAATATGGGGTGGGCAAGGGGGCACAGTTTGGCCTCAGGAGACCTGGGCGGGGTTTTTTTTAGAGCAGAGTGCAGCTGCAGATCCGCCCGCCAGGGGGCGTGAGCACGCAGTTCCTTCTGCAGCCGCTGGAAGGCGGTTTCAGATTTCTAAGATGGGATGTCCTATATTTTCCTGGTTCAGCATTGCTTCCCTCGGGGAGTGTGGTGAGCATGCGGAGGGGGCTAAGGATATTTCCGGTTGTTACTTTCTAGGCATTTCCTGAGCCAGGTTCTCGAGGGGCTGAGCAAGCATTCCCTGCCCTGCTCTCTGCCCCTTCTCCCATTCTTCGGCAGAGGTTGGGGCTCCATCTCAGCAGCCAGAGGGGCCCTAGGCATACAGTTTGATAACATGAGACCTCGTGGTGGCAGTGGGACTGCCAGGTCCTCCTGCCCAGTCTTCCATCAGCTCTAGGGGGCAGAGAGTCTGGAGGTGCAGAGCTGAGGGTAATGCCAGGTGGCTACTGTTCAGTGCTGTGATGCACCCGTGTCCTCCCCCGTGTTCCACGGGGGGGGGGGGGGGACTCTCTGGAGAGGGACCCTGGGCCAGGACGAGGCAGGTAACAGTTCTGCCCGACTCCCCAGGTTTCAGGCCTCCCAGGGGGCAGGGTGGTGTAGGAGGCTTCTCTTCCTATCCGAGGGTGGAGCGGATGCTGGGAAGCCCGCACCCCTGCCCTCCCCACAGACGTGCTAGGTGACCTGGCCTGGGCCCTCCCCCTCTCTGTGCCCAGGAGGACTCTCTGCCTCACCCCAAACCCCTCCCCTGGGTCTCTGGTGGGGACGAGGACAGGGAGGCCAGAGTCAGTCTGCAGCAGGGCTGGGTCAAGGCTGAGGGCACCGGTGACCTCATTCCCTCTCTCCCATAGGTGGGTCCGCTGCGGTAGCGTCTCGCAGGTGCCAGGGCCCCACCCCACCCTACCCCTTCCTAGGGGCTGTGTTGTCAGTTTCCACTGACGCCCCGCCCCGTTTCTGGGAGGGGCTGGGGAGCTGGGATGTGCCGGAGCGTGCCTGCTGTGAGTAGGAGCTTTGGAATCTGGACAGCTGGGTGTGAGTCTGACAGGGTGTGTGTGCAGGAGCAAGAAGGTCTGTGTGCGTGTGTCGGAGAATGTCTGTGGCAGTTGCACGGGTGGCCGAGCATGGTTCTGCACGTGGCTCCATGACCGCGCAGGCCTTTGTGAATGTGTTTCTGGAGGGGTTCGCTCACTCAGCACGTATTTATTGAGCACCTAGTATGTGCTAAGCGCACTGTAGGTGCGGGCATACAATAGTGGGCAAAGCAGGCCAAGCACCTGCCTTCGAGGAGCTTGCGCCCCAGCAGAGAGACCTCCAATAAACAATAAGTGTTGTTTTTTTAAAGAGGATATTATTTATTTATTAGAGAGAGCACAGGAGCAGTGGGGAGGGGCAGAGGGAGAGGGAGAAGCAGACTCCCCGCTGAGCAGGGAGCCCGATGTGGCTTGATCCCAGAACCCTGGGATCATGACCTGAGCCGAAGGCAGACGCTTAACTGACTGAGCCACCTAGGTGCCCCGACAATAAATGTTATAATAAATTATATGGTTAGTCTGATAAATTAGACAGAAAAATAGAGCTGGGGAGGAGGGACGGGGAGAGCTGAGGGGATGCCATTTCAGAAGCGTGTGGTGTGTGTCTAAGTGTGCAGCTGAGAGTGGCGTCTCTGGGTGTGTGTGTGAGGGGGGGTATCCCCCGGGGGCGGAACACCAGCCCCGGCCTGGGCCCTCTCCCCATGGGCAGGCCCTCGCCCAGGCCCTGCAGCCCCGTGTCCCTTACTCAGCTCTCCTCTTCTAGGCAGCCACCACCACCCTCCCCCCTCCCTGATACCAGCGTCTCCCCAGTGCCAGGCCAGGTCCCCAAACCGGTGAGACCGAGTCCCAGAGTGGGCCCTCCAGCCCATTCTCCCAACCCCACCCACTGCAGGCACCCTTGCCTCCTCCACTTCTGTCTCACCTGGTCCCTCCGTACCCCGCCCCCCAACCCCACCCAGCACCTCATCAGTCATAGCATCTGTAGGATAATGGGTAGAAGGTTAGGGAAGGCCTAAAGACTGGGGATGGCAACCTCACACAATGGGGCCAGGCTCAGAAGCCACAGAGATGCCCGGACCCAGAAAGACCCCATCCTGAAGCAAGCTTCACTACTACAGTGTACTGAGTACCTACTACAGTATACCGAGTACCTACCACACGCTGGGCACTTGGTCTTAAACATTCTTGTGACATAGGCCTCAGTTGCCTTTTGCTCCAGGTGAGGCTGAGGAATGAGAAGCAACTTGTCCCAGGTTCCTCACATTGAGTGGTGACTGAGCTGGGTTTGAAACTCTTCTCCCCCAGATCGATGCTGCTCAGAGAAAGGAGAGAAAGGTGCTGGCTTTGGGGCTAGATGTGTGGACAGAGCCCCCACATTGCCGCAGCCTACTGAGGGAGGCAGAGTTCTAGAAGGGAGGGAGGAGGGGCGCCTGGGTGGCTCGGTCGTTAAGCTCGGGTCATGCTCCCAGGGTCCGGGGATCGAGCCCCACATCGGGCTCTCTGCTCGGCGGGAAGCCTGCTTCTCCCTCTCCCACTCCCCTTGCTTGTGTTCCCTCTCTCACTGTCTCTCTCTCTCTGTCAAATAAATAAATAAAATCTTAAAAAAAAAAAAAAGAAGGGAGGGAAGAAGGGGGTAGGGAGGGGAAGGAAGAGCAGGCAGTCAGGTTCTGCATCTCAGCCCCAATTCCAGAGCCTGCCCTCCCCCGCCTCCTGCCATTGTCCGCTCCGTGGAATTGGGCCCATGTTAGGGAGCCTGGGGACAGACTTGCCGGGGTCACTTACCAGCACCTTCTGTTTTTTTTTTTTTAAAGATTTTATTTATTTATTTGAGAGAGAGAGAATGAGAGACAGAGAGCATGAGAGGGAGGAGGGTCAGAGGGAGAAGCAGACTCCCTGCCGAGCAGGGAGCCCCATGCCGGACTCGATCCCGGGACTCCAGGATCATGACCTGAGCCGAAGGCAGTCGCTCAACCAACTGAGCCACCCAGGCGCCCCACCAGCACCTTCTTGAATCCTGAGAAGTGAGGGCCAGTGGAGGGGGAAAGTCCTACAGCCTCTTCCAAAATTCCAATAAATTCTAATGGAAGAAATCCCCCCTTAGGTTTGAGCAGTAGTTCTTAAAGTCTCACCCTGGTGTTCCCCTTTCTCCAGGAGAGTAGGGTCTCCCCTGGGGACAGAGAGGGACCCCTTCACTGGGTCAGAAGGCTGTGTCCAGTTGGCACCGACGCCAGCAGCATAACCTGACTGCAGAAGTTCTAGCAGCTACAGGGCCCACGCCCCCTGCCGATTCCCCACTCTGGGGTCTTCATCCAGCTCTCCCACTCCTCCCCAAGGACAGCCCCGGCAGATGGCCCCACCTTCATGGATGGGGAAACTGAGGTCCAGAGAGTGTAGAAGGCTGGCTTAGCCCCAAAATGACTCAGGGATTAGGTGGGAGTATGTGGGGGCCTGGAACTGCCCACCAGAGCCAGCCCCAGGCCGACCTGTGGACACATCACCTGTAATCACCACCTGCCTAGGTCCCACTTGGCGCCAGGGCACCTGGATAGCATCTCTTCTGTCCCCCAAACAGCCCTTGGGGTGGGAGCACCTCTCACAACCCATGACTCAGGTGGGGAAACTGAGGTAAGGGGGAGAACATGCCTGCTTTTTTACCGCCCCCTCCCCACACACATATACTTAATCCTCTCAATCTGGGGAAGAACTCACTAAGGTAAGTCACTCCCAATGAAGAGTCAAGGAGAACTTGACATTTTCCATTTGGGTCACCTTTTTCATCTCTCCTTTTAGGAGAAGAGTGGGATATTACGTTCTTGGAGCACAGTAAAGAGTAGCCACATGAGATGCCTGCCTTTTCCCTTGACCCCTTGGCTAAATCCTGGTGGCCTTCCTGGAGGGAGCTAGGAAGGAGAGCAGTTCAGCCAGTCTGAGTGGCAAGTCTGGCCTCTCTCCCTGGACCTGGTGGGTGTAGGGAGCAGGGTGCCTTTTAGAGACCTCACAGCCATGAAGGACATTCCATTAAAAGCTTTTGGGTGGGCGCCTGGCTGGCTTAATTGGAGGACAAGGTGACTCGATCTCTGGGTTGTAAATCTGAGCCCCACATTGCATGTAGAGATTACTCAAAAGTAAAATCTTAAAAAAAAATAAAAGCTTTTGGTATCTCCAAATGAGGTTATGCTCACAGTTACAGAGACACAGGGATAGGAATGAAGTCAGAAAATGCTTGTCTCATGACTTTAACCTTTAGTACAATTATTTTGACAAACCTGGTTGGTGGTGGTGGTTGTGGGTTTTTGCCTTTTTTTTTTTTGGTAATCCATTGGTATCCTCAAAAATGGAAATGTCCCAGGGGTTGGGGCGCCGCCGCCCTCTCCCCCCCCCAAGCACACACACATTTCGGATGGACCTGGCCTCTCTCCAGCACCCTCCGCGTGGCCCTGGCCAGGCTTCACCCGGCCCCACGCCCCCTGCTCCTCCCCTCGCCACTTCCGGGTGCTCTGCCGGGGCCATAAATTATCCATGAGCTCGAAGTTGGCTGTTGCTTCAACTCAGGGCTGAGGTGACGATGAAATATTCAGGGATCTCAACTCTCAAATTTCCTGGTGGCCGCAGGATGGGACTGGGGAACAAGGGATTCACGTAGCAGGGCGGGGGGCGGAGGAGGGGGACTCCAAGCCCTGACCGCGGGTCCCGCCCTGCTGGAGTCTGGGGCCCAGAGGCCCGGGAGGTGGGGGAAAGGTCCCTATGACATCCAGGACTGTGGCTCTGGGTGGTGCCCTCTTGGTGCGGAGGCTTGTGCGGCAGTGAGCAGAGGTGACTGATTTCCACCCCTGGGGAGGGCTGGCCAGCCCAGCAAGGCCCCAGTGGCCCCCCAGCCCTGGCTCTCAAATCCCGAAGTTTTCCTCCCGAAGTCCCAACACGAGGTGACTTCCCACAAAATTGGTTCTCCTCTCCCCCTAACACATACACCGCACCCCACCTTTGCTGAGATAGAAAAGACCTAGATTGGTGAGACCGGTGGGCGGGGGGGGGGGGGTGGGGGAAGGCAGGAGACAAGGTTCAAGTCTCAGGCCTGCCAGGAATTTGCTTGTGTGACCTTGGGGACGTTCCTTTCCTGGTTCTAGCCTCAGTTTCCCCATATATACAAGGAAGGACTCTGATTGATGTTTCTTCTTCCTTTTCCCAAGGACTCTCCACAGGTGCGGGAGAAATCCTGTCATCGGGTTGTGTGTGTGTGCACACGCGTGCAAGCATTCTCACGCTTGCACACGCGTGTGCCAGGGGAGGGGCAGCCTTTCCGTGGGAAGGGCACCTGTCAGGGTAGGCATCTCTCCAGGATTGTTGGGAGCAGGAGGGGCAGGCGGGCTGGCAGGTGGGTGGGGCCTCAGCTGCGTCAGCCTGTTCCAGGCCAGGAGCAGCAAGAGGGGTGACTCAGGTGGCAGGGTTCCCCCTGCTGCTTCCCCCCACCCAAACTCTCAGCAGGGGGAGGGGATTGCTCAGAAAACCAGGGGGACAGAGCTCCAGAATACAGTCCCAATGCTTGGAGCCCGTCCTGTTGAGTTCCTGAAATTCTGGAATCGCACCTTGTTGGGGGGTTGGGGTAGGTAAGGGGGTACCTACTGGGGGATCGTCATGCTCTGGAGAGGTCCTGACCCTCTTCCAGCCTCTCCCTATCCACCACCACCTCCAGCCCCTGGTATCTCCCCCTGGCCTGTGCTATTTCTGGCTGTCCTATCTCTGTTTTCTTGTCTCCCTGTTTTCTTTTTGACATTCCATCCCCGCCCACACGCCTTGCAGTGAAGTGTCTTGGGAGCTACCTCTATAATTAAGAGCCCTCCCCTGGCCGGCTGGGCACACACCCTCAGGACCAGGCTGTGGCCATCTGTCTCTGGCCTCCAGGCTCCTCCCCCCTGACAGAGGGCAGCACAAAACCCCCCCCCCCCCCCACACACACACAGGGCCCTTGCACCATCCTGTGTGCTCCTGCTCCCAGCAAGGCCTGGCCCCGCTCCCGCCAGGAGAGCTTGGGAGCCAGAGGCCCTTCTGCAGCCATCTCCCCAGCCCCGAAGGGATCCCACTGAGCAATCCCCCCACCCCGACACCAGCAGGCAGGGGCCAGAGTGCAAATGGAGGCCCGCATACAGAGATCTAAGTTGGGCACAAATCAAGCCAACAAACTGTTAAGTAAGGTGTACCTTGACAAGTATACCCCTACAGCGACCTGAAGGGCCAGGATGGAACTGAGAGTTCTGATTCCTTCTCAGAGCACAGCAGCCTGGGGTAACTGTTCCCTGACCCCCAGTGCCTGGGCCATCTTCCCTTCCCTTTGCACCCCTGGTTCCCCACTCACTAGCACATGACCAAGGGCTTCCAGCATGTGTGTGTAGATACCCCAGCAGCATGTCCTCTGTGTCCATCCCTCCCCCATCCCTGCCCCTGTCACCCCTTGGACCAAGTGTGCACGTAACACGCGTGCTGCTTCTGTCCATTCTCAGGAGAAAGAGCCAGAACAAGAGAACTACAGGCCACCCAAGCAGGGTCAGCTCTGGGCAGGGAATTCCGGTTTCCCGTCCAGAGTGTGGTCTCAAAGGGGAGACGGATGAACACTGTGTAGGCTCCTCCCCTTGTTCCTGTGTGGAGGGGTGCTGTCCCCCGCCCCCCCCCATGGGAGGACCAGGGCTGAGGCCCCTTCCCCACGCCTGTGGATGGCTCTGCCCCAGGGCCGAGAGAAGGCCGGCGCTCAAGATGCCCCTCGCTCAAGATGCCCCTCGCTCTGTGCATTGCCTCTGATTCCAGTCTGCTCCCCCAGGAGTAACTTGCAATTGTCTGTGTTTTTCCTGCTGTGGAAAGGCAGCGTCATCAGCCTGAAGTTTAGCCACCCATCTGTTCACCCCATCTTCTTCTATAAGATTTTTTTAAAAAATTCAGGGAGCCTGCTGTAGGGCTCGATCCCAGGACCCCGAGTTCATGACCTGCTGAAGTCAGCTGCTTAACCGACTGAGCCACCCAGGTGCCCCCCATCTTCTTTTGTAGAGGTGGCCATCCCTGCGGCCACCTTGGGTCAAAGAGGAGGGAAGAAGGGTGTGTGTGTGTGTGTGTGTGTGTGTGTGTGTATGTGTGTGTGTGCTGGGGGAGAGTGCTGACGTGCCTGGTGTTTGTATGTGTGAATCTAGGCCCGTCAGTGTATATCCCGGAGGTATGAGTGCAGATGGTTGTGTGTGTGGCTTTTGCACATCTAAATCCCTGACAGAGAGGGGGCCGAGATGGAAGACAACAGCATCTCTCCCAGCTCCTTATATGGCCCAGAGGCCTGCGGAGGATGAGCTGAGGAGAGCGGCCTGGCTGTTGTTCACCTTCCTCCAGGGAAGCACCTCCCTGGCCCCCACCCTCCCAACTCCCCCACCCCAACATTGGACCCTCATCATACCCCTCTTTGCTGGTAACTTCCACCTCTGGGGAAGTTTGGGATGAGCCCCTTGATGCCCTTTCCTTCTTTGCTCTGAGAACCCAGACAGCTGCAAGGTTGCATTAACCATTTGTGTTCTTCATGGCCCAAGGACTCTGCTTCCACTGAGCTCTGGGCAAGAGAAATGAGCTTAAAATTCAGGAATACGAAGTGAAGCTAGACATAAGGAACTTACAAAAAAGGAGACAAGGGTATTCATATAATATCTGGAGACTCTCCTTTCCTGGAGATTTGTCAAACAGAGAAACCCCTGCCTTGAAAGGCTTGGAGGAAGGGGACTGGGTAAGATGTTCCTGTGGCCTGTCCTTCAAGTTCAAGCTACCGGGGAGTCTGTGGCCACAGAGACTCTCATCCCTGTCCCTAGGCACCTCCTCGCCCCTTGAGACCAAATCCTCTACACAGGCAGCTCATTGTAGTAAACATCATTTTCTGATTCTTTTCTGTATCCTACAGATGAATCCTCAGTGCCTGGCAGGCACACAGTAGGTGCTTAATAAATGTGCCGAAAATCCCTTGATCTGGGAGGAGTCACAGCTCTTATTCCAGTCTTTCCTGCTGCTGTGGGTGGTACCTCCACCCAGTCCCAGCCTGATGCTTAGCTGTGGGGCCAGCATGTTGCAGCTTGTTCCAGGCTGACATGCAGGGAACATTCTGGGGAGATACACACACATACACAGAGGCTTTATTCTGAAGCCCTATTTGTGTCCCCCTTCTCCACCAGGCTCTTCCACCTCTCTGTCATCAACCAGTCTGTATGCAGAGAGAGGAAGACAGGAAGGAAAGAGTGAAGTCAGGCTCCAGTCTGGGAAGTATGTGTGTCTATGGGCAGGGCTGGGGGTGGGGAAATGGGCAGGGGATGGGGAGAGTAGGGAGAGGGAGGAAGTGAAACCCTAGGGCTGGGAGCTCTATTCCTCCTAAGCTGAGGGCTGGCCACTGTACAGCCTGGCTGGGGGTTGGGGGGAGCAGGTGGAGGGGTGGGCAAGGATAAGGTAGGGAGGAAGATACTCAGAAAAGCAAGAGGAGGGGGAGTCAAGGAAACTAAGTGAAGGGCAGTGGCCCTGGCATGTGGGATGGTACCTGGTTAAGGATGTTGATGTCTCCCTGGCCCCCTCCAGGAAAGCTTCCTGGATGGCACAAGCCTCAGAAGTGAGACTGTTTTGGCCATCATTCCTTTCTCTGGTGGGAAAGTGGTCAAGTATACTGCTGGGGTGCTAGCTTTGGGACTATAGATCTTGTTTGAGGGAGGACCTTTTCATGACAACCACTCCCCCAATTACCACACACTCAGAGTGGCTAAGATGACCTGTTTACACTTAGCTCTCCGGGAACCCTCCGAGGGTTGGGATCCTTGTGGTTTTCTGTGTTACCAGAGTCCAATCTGGTGCCTTGAATGAATGTCTGTAGTAAGCTCAGCAGACTGTACAACCACGAGAGCGGGCACCCATTTCATTAACCACAGGATGGAAAGACCCTTGTCTTCTTAACTTGCTTGCCTATTGGGAAGTTCTTTTTGATTACTAACCCACAATCTTCCACCACTGAGGGGGCTGCTGCCCCATTTCTTTTATGCTAGTGTTGATTTCCTTTAGATCTGATGCCTGTTTTTTTTTCCCCCAAACCCACCACTACTTTCTCTTTGTCCCAAATCTTTGTTCTTCTGTCTCTGCCCAGAATATTTGCTTTTGCCTTTCCCCCCACCCCTCCCCGCTGCTTTTGACATTTTATGTCCAAGCTATTATTCCACCAGGGGCGCATGCGTTTGGTGGGCCTTGAAATTAGAAGAAAGGGGTGCTAGTGGAGGATATGCCACTTTGTTGTTTTGTGACTTCTCTGAATTTCAGCTTCCCCATCGTTGAAATGAGGCTCGTTTTGTTGTCCTAAATTTTTTTTCAGAATTGTCATGAGAATTAAAAAAAAAAACAAAAACCCTCCATATCTTTAAATTCTAACATTTAGCGGTTGTCCAAATGATTTCACAAACTTTAATTTTATTCCCGCACCCCCCATGAGACATACAGCTAATGTACCCATTTTACAGATGAAGAAAAACAGGATGAAAGATGAAGTAACTGGCTGAGATCATACAGCTACTAAGTGGCAGAACCCAAACCCAGGCCTTCTAATTCGAAATCTCATGAGCACTCTTGTCTTTGGGGAAAAAATCCCAACCTAGAAAAAAAAGCCTATGAAATGCTATACAAATATGTTATTATCCCTCTGTGGCAAGGGTGAATAAGCCCAAAGAAGCATCATTGCCTGACGCTGAGTTGGCTGGCCTGTAAAGGCGTCTGTCCTTTCCCATGGCGCCTCCTGACTCACCTGTTGGACAGGTAGGGGGAAGGGGAGAGTAATGAGTCTCACCTGCTCAGAGCTAGGGTGGGGCAAGACACACCCCATCCTTCCCATTGGTTCTTTCCTTAGTCTTACTGACAATCCCTTGCCCAATCAGGAGGAAGTAACCTTCTATCTGCCAATAGGTGCGGAGTGAGGATGGAACCTCAAGTTGGAGGCCGTCCCCAGAGCCGACTAGCAGTCCCTGGGGCCAATGGCCAGCGGATAAACAGAGGCGGCGGTGGAAGAGGACTGGGCGCGAGGCTCCGCCCCTCGATGGGACAGTCAGGAGAGGCAGCCAGTGAACCCTCATCTGCGGGTGGGCGTTTCCCTCGGGGGCGGAGCTTCGAGGGGGCGAGAGGCGTGGCTTGGCTGTCAGGTCCTTTCGCCTTTTGTTCGGTTACTGAGTTGCTGCCTTGGCCAGAGTTCGGAGCAGCCGCCGCCCGAGCGCGCCGAGCTCAGTTCGCTGCCCGCGCCGGCTCCCAGCCCGGCCCGACCCCTACACCCAGCCCGGCCAGGCTCCACAAGCAGGTGCGGACGATCGGGGCGGGGATCGCTGGGGCGAGGGAAGGGCGGCGAGCGGCCGAGAGGCCGATCCCCGCCGTCTCCGGGCAGGTGAGGGAGCGAGCCAGGGAGCGCCACCCTGCACCGGCGGCAGGGGGCGCGCTGGGGTCCTTGGGCGCGGCGACTCGGGGCGCGAGGTTCCGGCCTTGTGCGCTGGGGGCTGCGTGAGCTGGAGATCAGAGAAGGGCGGGGAGGGATGAGGGCAGGTGCCTCTGGGGTCGCGCCTGACCTGCGGCCGGTGGAGCTCGCCCGACGCCGCATCCCCGACTCTTCGCCCTGACTCTTGTGAGGGAGACTTTGCCCTGCTCCTCTGCGTCCCAGGGCTCACTCTGTAGTCAGGAATGTACAGTTCGGGAAACTTGCTGCCGCTGGTGTCTTTGGGGCCACCCTCACCCCACCTCACGCGTCATCTTCGCTTTCCCTCCCTCTCTACTCCCCCAGGCTTGGGTGGGGCCCTATTGTCTGAGCCCGGCTTACCCGACCGTGGGGGCCGAGCGCACATTTTCCCAGCGTCGCGGGCCCCACCTGCGGAGCAGGTGAGCACTCAGTGCAGAGGCCCAGCCCTCCAGCGCCCCGGCCTCGTCGGTACTGTACCTGCGGCGCCTCCCTCCGCCCCGGTGGGTGCCGGGCTAGGGCTCCGCCATCGGAGGTGGGATGGGATGACAGCGGGACTGGCGCAGGGCCCGGCTGCGCGCCCAGCTGGTGTCTGGCACCCGTGGCTCGGACTGGGGTCTGAGCGGAGGGGTCGTGCCTGGTTGGAGAATTCCCTGGCCCAGTTTCCAGTAGCTGCTGCTTCCAGAACGTCGACAGGGGAACAGGACTACTCTTCTTCTCTAACCTCTTATTGTCGAAAAAATCACCCCAAACAAACTTTCTAGGAGGAAGTATTCACGGCAGCTTTCTCTGCGGGTTTAACTGCCTCCTTGCCCAAGGGCTTTCCCCCCAGGCTTAGGGGGTCCGTCTTGGGACAAAGCCCCCTCCCCCAGTTGGCCCGGCTGAGCCCGGGCCAGTGCCTGCGCTCTGACCCTATCCTCCCTGCCCCCACCTCCATCCTGTTTGCTGGGCCCCTGGGGCCCGAGGTGGGGGCAGGGGTTGGGGGGTGGGCCAAAGGGGAAGCAGCTTCTTCCTTCTCTTCCTGCCTCCGGGGACCACCACACCCCCTCGCTTGAGGCCAGTGGCTCTCTCCCAAGCTTTGCCCCCTCCCCAGGAATGGGGGTGGGGCGGCCAAACTGAAGAGGGTGCGGGGAGCGATTGTTCTGGCCTTTTTCCCCCCTCTACCCCATCCCCCACCTTATATAGCTGGCTGGTCTTTGAGGCCGGAGAGTGTGGAGCTTGGGGTTTGGTTTCCATTTGATTTCTGGGTTTTGAAGGTGCATTCCTTCGGGAGGCTTTTGCAGTCAGTCTCCCAGCCACCTCTTTCTGAGAGAGCTGGGTGGGGTGAGTGGGACAGGCTATGCGGCAGAAGGTTTCGGGAGAGCTGCATGAGGGCTCCCTTCACCCAATTTCCTGAGAGCCCCTTCCCTGGGCAGAGTTGGAGATCACCAGGCTTTCAGCACTGGTTTTTAAAAATCTGAAGTGTGGTCTTTCTGCAGGGATTTGGACGCCAGCCTCCTTGGGGACCAGAGGGGAAATATAAGAGCCAGGCTCTCCCTTAGTTCGGGGGTGAAGGGAGTATGGAGGGAATCAGGGTTGCTTGGCCTGACTCAGTTGGGAAGACCCTACCACCTCTTTCCTGGTTGTAGTTGGGGGAGTGGGCAGGGGTCAGACCGGTCCCCGTGGAGTGCCCTGAGTTAGGGGGAGGCTGAGGAGGGAACCCCATCCTTCTTCTCTAATGGGTAGTGTACCTCTGGGGAGCCAAAAGGTCATGGAATTTGGGCAAAAATAACCTGTTTTCCCTCTGCTGTGTGCCAAAGTGGAGGAGGGGAAGGCATTGTAATTACATTGGTAAAATGATTAGTTTAGCTAATGTGGTCTGTGACTGTGATCAAAAGATAATACTGAGGAAGTATTGCTAGGAGGTGCCTGGTGGCAACTGGTGGTTCTTGGACGGGAGGTAGAAGGGGGAAAATGTAGGATCCAATGAGTCATTTCTTGCTAGATCAAGCACCAGCTTGGGTGACAGGAGCCCTCTCCACCCTGCCCCACCCCCATTCCCTCTGGAACCTCTGTTCTGGCTGCCAGCGCTGAGGCTCCCCGCTGGAGGCTCGAGGGGCAGGTCCTGATGAGGGGCTGGGGAGAAGAGCCACCTGAGAATGAGATGGGGTGATTGACTGTCAGTGGAAGGGCTGTGGGCCAATTCTGAGCACAGTGAAATGGGCGTGGACTGAGCTGGGTTTGAATCTCAGCTCTGCCACTCATTACCTGTGTGGCCTTGGTCAGGTCCCTTCATCTCTCAGCCTCAGTGACCTCTGCAAAATGGGAGTAATACCCACGACCCAATAAGTACTTGACAAATGGTAACTAAAAATGCATGGGAGGACTTTACAGATACCAGCACTTTCCTTTGAGTGTTTTCACTTATTCCTGACGACAATCCCTAGAGGCAGGTATCATTACCCCATTTGGCAGATGAGGAAACTGAAACTCAGGGGAGTTAAGTAACTTGCCCAAAGTTGCACATCGAGACCCAAGCAGGGTCAAGACTAGCCTTTGGGTCCTCTGGTTCCAAGCTCAGAGCCCATCCTGCTGTATCATGTATGACCCAACTGCAGCTCTGGGAAGAACCTGCTCCTGCTCTTTGAGAGCCTCTGCCTGGGAGTTTGGGGAGAAGAGAATTCTAAATGACCCAGCCAGGTTTGTGTGGGTGGTGAAGGTGGGGGCAGGTTGGTCAGGAGGGGGTGACTCATGTCCTAGCCTCCAGCCCTCTGAAACTTCCATGGCTTGGTTTTTAGTTCCTGGGGGAGGGGGCCATCTCCCCAGGGCCAGGGGCTGTGGCCATGTGTGGAGGAGGCTGGTGGGGCAGAGGAGGGCAGGGGTCAAAGCTGCTGCTGCCTCCTGGCTTGCGCCGGGCCAGATCCTGGGCTGTTCTGGGCTTGTCCCTGTATAGGGAGTGGGGCTTCCTGCTTTGCCTGGGGCTGGGGCTGTGCCAACATAAAGGGGAGCCTGGTCCCTGGGGAGGAGAGAGAAATGAGAGTCAGATTTAGGACTGGACCACTGGGCTATAGGATTGTGCCAGTCAGTACTGCTTGGCTGCTCTGGGGCCGAGAGCTGGCTGTCCTCTGCTTGGGAGCCTGGGAGCCCTGGAGCCTGGGAGACTAGGAGACTGGGAGCCCGGGAGCCTGGGAGCCTGGGAGACTGGGAACCCGGGAGCCTGGGAGGGCCTTTCTGGTGATGGGGTGGGGTCATCCAGAGCCTTGGTCCCTGAGGGAGGGGCTGGTGTCACTGCCTTCTGAGACCTGTCACCTCTGCCAACCGGGCACCTGACACCAGATGGGCCTGGAAAATGGGGCTTCTCTCTGTGTGGGTGCAGCCTGGGCACTGAGCCTGTCAGCACTGGGCTTTTGGATCCCTTGAGGTCAAGAGGGGCCCCTGGGCATGGGGATTATTGATCCTGGAGAAGAGAAGGCTGAGGGGACTTGATGTGACAGAGAAGGAAAGAGAATGATCTCAGTCCTGACTGATGCTATAAAGAGGGTGCTGGGCTTGTGGTTTTCCATCACCCTTGGGGATACAAGGGCCATGGAGACTGATGCTCTTAGGGAAGGAATGGAGGCTAGACAGGAGGAAGGACTTCCTGTCTGTTAGAGATGAGCTCTTGCATTGCTGAGTAAGAGGGAGAGATGGAAGGTCAGAGGCGACTCTTCTCTGAAGAGGAGGAAGCAGGGTTCTGTCTGCGGGAGTTGGAGGAGGGCCATCGTGCCCGGGAGAGAGGGCAGGCAGGAGTCAGTACCTTTGGTGCTGGTCTGAGGTTTGTTGGGGTCCCTGGGGAAACACGCAGGGTGGTGTCTTCTGGGAGAAGAGAGTCCTGGTGGTAAGAGGGACAGGTATCTGTGAGCCGGCTGGCCCAGTGACCCTTGTGAAGAAAAAGAGAGGTGTGGCTGGAGCAGGCCACCCAGCTTTGTGTCCCTGCAGGTGACATTTTGAGGCCTCTCTCCTGGGACATGGTTGAATCTGATGGCGGTCTGGGGGCATGGACTGCCCCAATTTCTAGCAACTTCCTTGGCCAGGCCTGAAGAGAAAGCTCTTTGCTCAGCCTCCTGGCGCCTCAGCCTTTGGGGGCCCTCAGGACAAGAAGCTCAGCTCTCTGTGACCTGCAGAGTGTGGGTTCACAGGTCTGCTTTCCTTCTCCACTGTAGGGACACTGGGCTGAGTGTCTGGGACAGGCAGAGTTGGGATGGGGCTGGGCAATCAGTATGCTTATTTGGGGCATGCTGAGGAGGCTGGACTCTGTGACACCTCCTCCCTCTTGACTGAAAAAGTAACATCTGATCATTATAAAAAATAACTGGAAAGTTTAGAAAAGTTTACAAGAGAAGAAAAAAAAAATCATCCATGATCCCAACACTAACGTTTCTTTTCCTTTCTTTTCTTGTTTCTTTCTTTCTTTTTTTTTTTTTTTAAAGATTTTATTTATTTGACAGACAGAGACACAGCAAGAGAGGGAACACAAGCAGGGGGAGTGGGAGAGGGAGAAGCAGGCTTCCCGCTAAGCAGGGAGCCCGATGCGGGGCTCGATGCGGGGCTCGATGCGGGGCTCGATGTGGGGCTCGATCCCAGAACCCTGGGATCACGACCTGAGCCGAAGGCAGACGCTTAACGACTGAGCCACCCAGGCGCCCCTCTTTTCTTGTTTCTTAGCCTCTATCTTGATGATCTCACGCTCTGTAGACAATAACAAATTTTAACCAAACCTTTGTCCAAATCCTAGTTTTCTCCAGCAAATGCAGAACAGGGAACTCAGGGTTGGTTCTTCCCTGTACTTCCCGGAGAGGGTCAGGCAGATCCCTGCAGAATGAAACCCTGGGGGATCACCCGCTAAGGAGAGGATGCCAGCTGGGGTCAGGGCTGCCCAGCCCCCCGGAGGCCCTGGTGTGTGAGGCCCCGCTGGCGCAAGTCACCCTTTGCTGTTTCTTGAGGCTGGGTGCGGTGTGTTTCCACTCTCAGGAGCCCTGGTGTGGGGTGATCCGCCAGTTTGGGTTTTTGCCCACAGAGGGTCACCAGCAGAGACGGGAGCTCCAGCTGGAGTCCTCCGCAGGGGAGCCCGGAGGTCCTCAGGGTCGAGCCACCTGGCCCTGCATTTCCCTCTCCTCCAAGTCCCCTTCATTTTCCCACCCTGGTTTGTTTGCTTTGGGAAGGAGCCCAGAAGGAAGAAAACAAACAGCAGCTGGGATGGCCTGACTTGAGCCTCCCCCACCCCCAGCCAGTCCTGGGCCACAGCTTGGGCTGTCCTCCAGACCGGAAGTGAGGGTTTTCCTCTGGAAGCATCCAGGAGGATGGGCTCCTCTGTCTTCTCCTGTCCCCAGGGCCCTGGCCATATGTGGTGCCCATTTCAGTCTCTGTCTGCTCTGGATGACCATTCTGAAAGGAGAGACTACGGAATTCTGTCAAGGAACCTCTCGTCTGTGGGGTGTTTGCTGCTGAGGCCACCAGTCTGAGGGGAGAGGCCTAGCTGGGAAGCCCCAGCCTGATGGGGGAGACAGGGCCCTCAAGGGAAGCAGTCACGTCTGTCTCTACTTTTCTAGGGTCTGTTTTTGTCTGTTCTTGGGACCGCTGGCCAAAGCTCTGCTGGAGTCAGAGGCAGTGGGGAAGGGTGGGGGCTGGTGACCCTGCTCAGCCCAGCCTCTCTCCTGGGACTGCTATGTGGGGAATGTCCCGGCCTGACTGGCCTGGCCACCCCTGGATGCAGGAAGCAGCTCATGTGACTGGGGAGAGAGGAGAGAGCAGAGGGCAGTGGGAGAGCAGTGTCTCCCCTCCTGGACCGGACATAACTCCTTCTCCCCAGCCGCACCCCACCCCAGTCCTGGGGCTCGGGCCTGGGGCTGGGAGGCAGACACCCTCCCTGGTCCTGGGTCCCAAAAAGCAGACCGGCTGCTCGCCCCCTTGCCAGACCCGACTCTGATGGCCTCCTCCTCTGCCATGTCTTGGCTTGGCTAATAGAAGAGAGCTGGCCTGGGCCTTTACTGTGGACAGAGGGCTTCCGCGGTCACAGCTGTGTGAGATCCACGAACCACACGTGGTCTCAAGAAAGGAGTGCTTGATCATCTCTACTTTGCAGATGAGGAACATGAGGCTTAAGGAAATCGGGTGACTTGTCCGAGAGCACATAGCCAGTGGGTGGTGGGCCTGGAAGGATCCTCTCCCCTGACTCCCAGGCTCTCCTGCCCTGCCCACAGGCCCCCTCCTCTGTCACTGAGCCTGTATCACTGAGCATCTGCATGGCTGCTGGCCTCTGGCCCAGGGAACTTCTGGAGGGCCCTGCCTGCTCTTCTAGCTCCCTCATGCAGTGTGTCTAAGCCTCCTTCCAGCAGGCCTCCTGGGCGGCCCATTCCGGCCCTTGTTCCTAGGTGTTTTACTGACAGTGGTGCTGGTGGGGGCAGGGGCCTGCAGTAGGTTGGTGGCAGGGTGTTTTTTTTTGTTTGTTTATTTAGTTTTTAAAAAAGATTTTATTTTTAAGCAATGGCTACACCCGACATGGGGTTAGAAGCTACAACCCCGGGGTCAAGAGTTGCTCGCTCCTCCGACTGAGCCGGCCAGCCCGCCCCGCCCCACCCCGTGGCAGTTATTTTGAGTGTCAGGACTGGACCACACTGTCCCGGGACCATCTTGGACTTAGGGTGCCCAGGGGCAGCCTGCTGAGGTGGCCACGCTGGGGAGGAAGCAGGAATGAAGGGCAGGGTGTGTCCGAAGCTCGCCTGCACACTCCTACCCAGTTGGGGACCTCTGTGGGGAGGCTCCTTGGCGCGCCTTCTCCAGGGCCCAGGCTCCTCTTCCTGTCGCCGGTGCTGTCCCCACCCCACGCTGTGATCTTGTTGCCCACAGTACAGCATGCTGCTAAACAAAGGTCCCCCGTGTCTGGCTCTGCCCGGCTCGGGCCGGAGCGCGTGGGCAGGGCCCGTGCCTGTCTCGCCTGCTTCCACCCTGGCTCTGTCCAGGGGGCATTGGGGCAGGTCCCGCGCCGGGTCCAGGGTGGAGAGGGGTGAGACCAAGCTGGGCGCGGCCCCCTCCACCCTGGGAACTGCCCAAACAGCACTTTTGTTTCTTGGTGATAGAATTCCCCTGGTTCTCCTGGGAGCTGGTGAGGAGGAAGGTGGGGCGGCCTGACAGTCCTGCCTGAGGTCTGACTCCTAGCCTTCCTGCTGCAGGAGGAGCTCACCCCGGGATCCTTTCTTCGAGAAGCGTTCTGGTGTGTGTCCTCTCTGAACTGTGTGCCGTCCCTCCCCTGGCCCACCCTCAGCCTTCTCTTGTCTGTCGTGGGAAGCCTGAGTCTTAGATAATCAACGTTCCTCTGAGATCAGCTGCGCCACTCTTTCTGTGGATGAAGCACAGAGGGCAAGTAATCGTCTAAGGACACCAGTAAGCTTGTGGCAAGCTGGGACGCCTGATTTCGTAGCCAGTGCTCTGCCTCCAGCTGTGAGTCCCCTTGGCCTCCCCAGCCTCTCCGCCCACTCGTAGGGGCTCCGCTCTACCCACGCCCCAGCCGCCCGCTCCCCTTGACCGCAGGGCGTCCCCTGTTAGGAGCCAGGGGAGCAGCCTGTTTAGCGGGCTGGAGGCCCATGTGCAGCGAGGCTGACCCGATCTGAGCAGAGCACTGCCCTGTTCTCAGGGTGGTGTCTCAGTCTTCTCAACTGGAAATTGGGCATGGATAAATGCCCGCCAGGGTGGCTTTGAGGGAAGCGTGAGATTCATTTGACAGTAAAAGCAGCTGAGTGTCCCTTCCCCCATGGATCCTTTGACCTCCCTGTGGCTTCTGTCTCGCCCTGGGCAGCCGCCAGCCCTCAGCTTCTCTTGGCTCCAGGCCTGCGGCTGGCAGGGGTGGGGGGGGGTGGTGAGGGGCCTGCTGGGAAAATGCCCCTCCTGTGGCCAGCCTTGACCTCGGTGGTCCCCGTGGATACGGGGCTGGCAAGTGGTGGTGGTGGGGGGTGATCTCTGAGGTTCAGGGTGAGGCCTGCGCCCCTCTGGCTGGGCTGAGAAGCCCCAGGGATAGGCGGCGGTCTCTGCTGGGGAGGGGCTCTTCCTGGCTCAGATGGAGCGTTCTTATGATCCGGGCTGGAGATTTCCAATTTGTCCTGAGCAGATCTGACTATACGGCTCAGCGTCCAGATGGGGGCTCCGCCCTCTGCCTGGCGTAGTGGCATTTACAGGGTCAGTGCAGCTGTATATCCTGATGGAGTTTTACCTCCCTTCGGCAGCACTGGGATGTCCAAGGCCTCTTCCCCGGGGTCTTTTCCACCCCAGGGGCGGCTCTGTGACAGGCTTGCTTCTCCAAACTTCTCCATTCTTTCTCTCTCCCACCTCCAGTGTGTGGTTAGGGCGGGGGCAGGGGGCTCCTCCTGAAATAGCCGGTGCCTGGGAAGCAGCTGGGTGCAGCTGGTGGCACCCAGCCTGCTGTCTGGTGCGTTCTGGGCCTGCTTCTGTTTATCAGCTCGAAACTCTGAGTCACTTGGGGTGAAGGGAGGAGAGGAAGGAGGCGGCTGGGAGCCAGTCTGGCTCCTGCCTCTGCCTGTTCAGGTATGCTCACAGGCAGGGAAGGAACCCGTGTCAGGTAAAAGGCAGGGAGGCCTGAGGATCCTTGAGGGTGGCCCTGGGAAGACATACCCTGCTGATCTTTGTTCCCGGGGTGGGGCCTGCCTGAGCCAGCCCAACCACCCTGGGCCTTACCCAGTTCCCCGTCACGATGGGGACAGTAGGTTTGAGGGGCTGCGTCGCGTCCGCCTTCGTGGGTGGACCGGCCTGTGGTCTGTTTGCTGTCTGAGGCCACACTGCGTGTGCAGAGGCCACAGACTGGGCTATCCCTCACGCCTCTGCCTGGTCCCAGCTCTGCCATTTCTCTGCTGTGCCACCTCCCCTGGTGGAGCCTCAGTTTCCCTGTCCGTAAAGCGGGGAGCACTTGCTTGTGCGGATGACGGCGTTCGTGAACGCTCTGGCACGGGGCAGGCCCTCCCTGGAGCACAGCTTCCCTTGCCTCTCCTCCCAGGGGTTGGACTCTGGAGGTCAGCTCCCGAGACAGGGAAGCCCAACAGACCAAGTGAGAATTCACCAGGGGTCCGCAGTGGGGCCCAGCAATTCGTGAACCTCAAGTGCCCCCAAGTCTCTGCAGGGGCAGGAAGGGGTACCTGAATAGCAGTGACCCCCCTTCGGGGCCTGCCCCACCCCTTATCTCTAGTCTGGGTTCTAGGAGGCCAGGAAGTGAGAAAACCCCTCCGAGGGAGAGACAGTGTTGCTATATGGCCACGGCCACGTGCATGGCCGTGGCCACCAACACTGAGCACCTACTATGTGCCTGGCACCAGGCTGGGTCTTCTACAAATCCAGGCTTCACGACAGCCTGTGAGGGACGTGGTGTTACCCCATTTTGCAAATGAGGGTTGGGCTCTGCGGAGAGGTGAATTCGCCCAGTAGTATGTGGCTGATACTGGAACTGGTCAGTGGGGCTCAGAATTCTGGAAAAGGCTTCTAGGAGCTGGGGTGCTGGAGAGACAGGGATCTCAGGGCTTGGACCTCTGGGGTCACTTGTGATCCTTGCCCCATCTTCAGGAAAGATCCTGAGATCCTGGAGTCTCCAAGGGAGCCTTTGACGGCTCCCAGCAGCCTCCGGGGCTCTCCAGAGAAACCTGTCAGACTGCCTCCCTGCCCCACCCAGTTTCCTGTCCAATGCCTGGGGTGTAGGTGCCTCACCAGAGACTTTCCCAGAGAGCCCCATGCGTGGGGGTGGGTGTGCAGGACCCCAGAAGCTGCTGGAGGTCCTGAGTGCCTTTTGCTCTGGGAGTGTTGGGTGGGGACAGCAAGGTGAGCGAGCCCAGGGCTGGGTAGGGGCATCTGGCTCTTTACTGCCCCACTGCCCACGTGGGCTGTCTACAAGGCCTGCCCTGCTCCCCAGTGTTCCCCCACCATCGCTCCACCCTGGGCTGGAGGTTAGAGGTCGAAGCCCAGGACTCACACTTGGGTATCCCACTGTGGGCAGTCCCTCCCTGGGCCTGGGGATGGGCTGAAGCTGGGGGCTGGGCCAGATCATGGGATGCCTCCCTGGAACCAGCTGATTTCCTGTCCCTCCTTTGTGTCCCCAGCAGCCGCCATGGAAGTGATGAACCTGATCGAACAACCCATCAAGGTGACTGAGTGGCAGCAGACGTACACCTATGACTCTGGCATCCACTCGGGTGCCAACACCTGTGTGCCCTCGGTCAGTAGCAAGGGCATCATGGAAGAGGATGAGGCCTGTGGGTGCCAGTACACGCTCAAGAAGACCACCACCTACACCCAGGTGCCCCAGAGCCAAGGTCAGGATCCCCGGGACTCTTGCATGGAAACTATCCCACAGAAATACTTCAGCAAAAAACCAGCCTCGGCCCTGTCGGGGCAGAGGGAGGCCAACTTTAGGGGGCTCCTGTCTGAGGGAGGAGGTGCAGCTACTTCAGGGTGCCCCCATCTGAGAGGGCGGCAGATTCCTCTTCCTTGAACCTCTCGTATGGAGAGGAAGCAAGACCCTTCCTGCCAGACTGAAGGCACGGTCCTGGGCCTCGATGAACTTACAGTATAATGTCGAGGCATCACTGTTGCTCTCAGGGGACCCATGGACTATCAGGAAAGATGGTCCTTTTGCTCCAGGAGCCTCAAATTTGATGGGGAGGCAGGGCTCCCGATGGGGGTAGGAGGAGACCTACAGATAGCCTGAGGCCGGGTGGTGGCGTGACAACCCAGCTGCTGGCTCCTGGCCCTGAGGCTTCCGGCCGGGGCACTGGTCTCTCTGGGGGAAGAGGAGTATGTGGGCCCTAGACCACTGTCCACAGGTGCTTCCAGGGAGCCGAACATTGAGCCGGATGAGCTGTGGGTGCTGGGACAGGTGCGGGGTGGGCTGGCACAGGTGGAGGCCCAGCAGAGCTCAGCCTCAGCGCCCGGGGCTCTCCTCCCTGACAGCAGGCAAGGGCCCCTTGGCAGGCCAGTCACTGTGTTGGTAGCTCAGAGCCCAGCATTCAGGTGGGAAAGGTCTGTGGGTGTCTCCTCCTTCCCGACTAATTGGAAGGTGGAACCTCTGCCTCTCTGTGTGTCTGTCCCCCAGGGCATCGGGCTGCCTGGGAAGCTTGGGCACCTATATGTGGGACTCTGGACCCACCCAGGGGGTGGAACACGGAGTCTGAGCTGAGAACCCACCTCCTGCTTTCTGAAACCCACACTCCCGCCTTTCTCTCTGATCTGCTGTATGATACTGGGTGGCCCTCTGGGCCTCTATTTGCTTGCCTGTGTAATGGGAGAGTGCCTCCTTTGGAAATGATGAGGATATAATTAGAATCATGAGATTTCAGAGTTGAAAGGAGACCTAGGTTGTCTGCTGCTACCTCAACCTGATTGTTAAGGGAGGGGCGTAGGGTTGGGGTTTGGGCTCTGGAGTCAGGCTGTCTGAATTCAGACCCCAGCTTGGGCTCCTAGAATCTCACCATGCCTCAGTTTCCCCATCTGTAAAATGGAGATAATAATAGTACTTATAGGGTTATTATGAGATAAATGAGAAAATATAAGAAAAGCATTTAATTCACTGCTAAGCACATAGTTAAGTACTCAAAAAATGTTAACTATTCTTATGAATAGTAACATTCACTAACACTTTTGTAGGGATGTGTGTACTACTACATCCTTTTTTTCAGAGCGATTTACAACTAGTATTTAATTCCCATAAGAATTCCCTGTGATGGACAGAATAGGTGCGGCCCCATTTTACAGCTGATGTAACTGAGGCAGTGGTGACCTCCCCTGGTTAGAGGCAGAACCGTGCGAGGGTTGTCACTGGGGCCTTGGGGTGGGAGCCAGCCCCAAGAACCCACGTGGGCTGTCTACAAGGCCTGCCCTGCTCCCAGTGTCCCCCCACCATTGTCCCCCCCCATGCACCTCCTATGGCTCAGTCCCTGCCCGTTGCCCCCTGCCCCCCGCCAGGCGACCTGGAGTACCAGATGTCCACGACGGCCAGAGCCAAGCGGGTGCGGGAGGCCATGTGTCCTGGTGTGACAGGGGAAGACAGCTCGCTGCTGCTGGCCACCCAGGTGGAGGGCCAGAGCACCAACCTGCAGCGGCTGGCCGAGCCGTCCCAGCTGCTCAAGTCAGCCATCGTGCATCTCATCAACTACCAGGATGATGCCGAGCTGGCCACCCGGGCCCTGCCTGAACTCACCAAACTGCTCAACGATGAGGACCCGGTCTGGGAGGGGTCTGGCCAGGGCGGGGGCGGGGCAGAGAGGGGAGAGGTCAGGTGTCTACAGGGGACCCCCTACCCCGGGCCACATCAGCGGGGGAGAGTTTGAGCTGGGTCTGTCTGAACTCTGTGGACGGGCTCACCGGGCCCCTTCATCTCACAGTGGCAGCTGGCCCGGCCCATCTGCTCACTTTTTCCCATCCCTCCCCCTCCCCCTCAGGTGGTAGTGACCAAGGCAGCCATGATTGTGAACCAGCTGTCCAAGAAAGAGGCGTCGCGGCGGGCACTGATGGGCTCGCCCCAGCTGGTGGCAGCCGTGGTGCGCACCATGCAGAACACCAGTGACCTGGACACGGCCCGCTGCACCACCAGCATCCTGCACAACCTCTCCCACCACCGCGAGGGGCTGCTTGCCATCTTCAAGTCAGGCGGCATCCCTGCCCTGGTCCGCATGCTCAGGTACGCACCCCTACTCACTGTGGGATCCTGGGGACTCCCCTCCCTTGGGCTTCCATACAACATTTATCGAGGACCTACTGTGTGCCAGGTGCAGCCCCATGCCCAGTCCTGGGGCTCAGCTTCTCACGGCCTAGCAGGGGAGACGGCATGTAAGAAACTAGCAGGTTAGTTCCCAGGATCTGGTATAGGCTAGGGAGTGGTCTGCCCACGATTGCTCAGAGCTCTGTGCACTCTAACAGCAGGGTGCCAACGGATGAGTGGGGTTTGGCCCGGGTAGATGAAGGGAAGAGTATCCCAGGCAGAGGGAACAGCAGAGAGAGGTCCTTGCCTCCCATATCTTTCCCAGCTTGCAAGGTTCATTGGTCTTTCTCCTTATATCCATGCCAGGCTGTGAGTTCCTTGAGGTTGGAGATACTCTGATCCCCTCACAGGACCGCTCTAGCACATGGCCTGCCATGTGGTAGTTCCTTAGTAGACCTACTGTGCGCTCAGCCCTGGGCGCAGGGGGAGTCGTGGTCCTGGTGGAGAGAGGAGCGGTGCGCACTGTGCGCTCCGTGCGTAAGAGCGGGGCCGAGTGGGGCCGAGTGGGGCCGAGTGGGGCCGGGCTCAAGGGACAATGATGTTTTCGTCAAGGGCTGTTTCCACGGGGGTGTTGGTATGGGGAAGGCTTCCTGCGGAGGGGGGTAGCCCACATTCACGCCAGGCCCTTGGGACCCGACTCGCATTAACGCCCTGCCTGTCGTCCCAGCTCCCCCGTGGAGTCGGTCCTGTTCTATGCCATCACCACGCTGCACAACCTGCTGCTCTACCAGGAGGGCGCCAAGATGGCGGTGCGCCTGGCAGATGGGCTGCAGAAGATGGTGCCCCTGCTCAACAAGAACAACCCCAAGTTCCTGGCCATCACCACCGACTGCCTGCAGCTCCTGGCTTACGGCAACCAGGAGAGCAAGGTGGGCTGTGCGCCGCCCCCAGCCCAGCCCCGCAGTCCTGCGGAGCATCACCTTCTGTCCAGCTGCAGCTTCCGGCCACTTTTTAGGTTACCTCCTTACCCTTTTTAGGTTAAATGTATGAGTATACGCAGCTGTACATCTTTCATCATATAGCTGAATATTTTGAGGAAAAGGAAAAGGAAAAAATGTCACCATCCTCACACAACCACCGCTATCTCCATGTGCGTCCTGCAGGGCCGTCCTGTGGGCGTATTTGTACGTGGTTGTAGCCTTGGCAAATGTACAACTTTGCATCTGTTTTCTGTGTGTTTCTTTGAAAGAATTTATTTATTATTTGAGAGAGAGAGTGAGTGAGAGAGAGCACACAAAAAGGGTCAGAAGGAGAGGGAAAAGCAGACTCCCCCTGAGCAGGGAGCCCAATGCAGGGCTCAATCCCAGAATCCTGGGATCATGACCCGAGCTGAAGACAGAGGCTCGACCTACTGAGCCACCCAGGCGCCCCTGTTTTCTATGTATTTAATATTTTTTTTTTCTGTATCTTCAGAATCACCCTCTATCGTGGCAAATAGCATTTCATGAAGTGGGGGCCCCAGACGTTATTCTTAGGGAGGGCATTTAGAGTGCTCTTGATTTTTTACCTTTATAAACAATGCTGTAATGAGCATCTTTGGGCACACAGCTTTTCCCAAAGAGTGGACAATTTTTTCAACAGTGGGGCTGAGGGTTTTTAATATTTCTGGGCTTTTACCCAGATTGCCAAATACCTTCCAGAAGGATTGTATCACTTACAGCGTTGGTAGTGGTGGTGTCTGTTAGTACAGTTTCACCTCATCCTTGTCAGCGTTGTGTATTATCCTTTTTTCAAAATTTTGGCATTTTTAGTTGTCACAAAAGCTATTCAGGTTTTCGCTGAAGTTCAGTAGTGACAGCTCTGTCGCCCCCTCTCCTTTCCTTGTTCCTTGTCATACTTCCTGTCTGTCTCACATTCGTTCTCCACCGTCTCCCCCCTCAGCTCATCATCCTGGCCAACGGAGGACCCCAGGCCCTCGTGCAGATCATGCGTAACTACAGTTATGAGAAGCTGCTCTGGACCACCAGCCGTGTGCTCAAGGTGCTGTCTGTGTGTCCCAGCAATAAGCCTGCCATTGTGGAGGCTGGTGAGTATGGCCTGCAAGGATGGCCCACGTGGCCAGGACGGCTCGGGTGGGGGCCTTGTCCAGCAGCCAGGCTTGGTGAGCCATGCTCCCCGTGGCCGACGTGCTCCCTGTCCCTTGCCCCAGGTGGGATGCAGGCCTTGGGCAAACACCTGACAAGCAACAGCCCCCGCCTCGTACAGAACTGCCTCTGGACCCTGCGCAACCTCTCGGACGTGGCCACCAAACAGGTGAGGGAGGCATTTGGGCCTGGGTCCACCTCTCCAGCCACCTCATACTCCCCTCTTGCCGCACGCAGGCTCCTGTCTGCAACTCTGACCTTAGGAGCCGTGGGAGGCCTGAGGCCAATAAATCTTGCCCCGTTGTGGCTGAGGCTGGAAATACCCTCAAATCCCTCCTCCCTTTAGCTTAAGGCTCTAATGGCTGTTAAGGATTCAGGAAGGGGAATAGAAGAAGGGGCTGATGTTCCTAAGCTGCAGTTCAGGTGGTCCCTGGGGAACAGTTTTGACCTAGATCCTGCGGCGAGCAGCAGTAATGTACCAAGAGATAGCTTGGGGGCTCTGGTGACTGAACACACAGTTTAAGGAAAAATGCAGTTTTAGGACAAGACTCCTGGTCCCCCCTTCCAACCCGACTACCATTCCTAAGAGACCCCTTGCACCCCATCAATAGGCTGTTTATTCAGCCCCGGCCATGTGCTGGACCCTGCTAGGCACTTGTGGACATTGGCTCGCTTACCCCTTTCAACAGCTAGAGGTGGAATAGGGGACCCAGGTGGTTAGGTGAGGAAACAGGGGCCCAGGGGATTATGTAATGGCCCTTGGTCACAGCTAGTAAACGGCAGAGCTGGGACTCAGCAGTGTCATCCCAGAGCCTGGAGTCTTCCTGTTCTACCACAAGGCCCCTGGGGCTCCCCCTGGGAGAAGTGGGGCTTCTGGGTCAGTGATGTTCCCTGAAACTGCATTTGGCCTGGGGACCCCTGAGAGGGCAGCACGAAGGCCCAGAAAGATGAGAAGCCGGGAAGAGCAGGCCAGCCGGGCCACAGAAGCACGTGGCCTCAACAGTTTCCTCCCGGCCCTGCCTGGGTCTGAGGACACAGAGGGGCAGGGGGTGGGAGGGAAGAGCACAAGCTTAGAGACAGGCCTGGGTTCACAGCTGGCCCGCTGGCTGTGGGTATGTGGGCAAGCCGCTCTGAGCGGCAGCTGCTCGGTGGGATAGCCACACGGGGACGGCGGCTCCGAGGCACGTGGGCAGGGCCCATTGACTGTCAGCTGAGCGGGCTTCAGACCCTGTCAGGCCATCCCCCCGCCGCCGCCGCCGGACAGATTTGGGAAGACTCCTGGGAGCAGGGAGTCTCCCTCACTCTCCGCTGCCTCCCCCACCACCCACAGGAGGGCCTGGAGAGCGTGCTGAAGATTCTGGTGAACCAGCTGAGTGTGGACGACGTCAACGTCCTTACCTGTGCTACGGGCACTCTGTCCAACCTGACGTGCAACAACAGCAAGAACAAGACGCTGGTGACCCAGAACAGCGGCGTGGAGGCGCTCATCCATGCCATCCTGCGTGCCGGCGACAAGGATGACATCACGGAGCCTGCCGTCTGTGCCCTGCGCCACCTCACCAGCCGCCACCCCGAGGCTGAGATGGCCCAGAATTCCGTGCGCCTCAACTATGGCATCCCGGCCATCGTCAAGCTGCTCAACCAGCCCAACCAGTGGCCGCTGGTCAAGGTGCGGACTGTGGCCGCAGGAGGGCTTCGGCAAGGGGAAGGCGCTCTCTGCGGGCGGGATTAGGAGCTGTTATGGCTACAGGCAAAGCTGCTGTGACGGAGAGGCCCTGAGTCCCGAAGGCTGGGCTCGAGACGCTGCATTTCTTTTTTTTTTTAAAGATTTTATTTATTCATTTATTTGAGAGAGAGAGAGAGAGCACACGAGAAGGGGGAGGGTCAGAGGGAGAAGCAGGCTCTCCGCCGAGCAGGGAGCCCGATGCGGGACTCGATCCCGGGACTCCAGGATCATGACCTGAGCCGAAGGCAGTCGCTTAACCAACTGAGCCACCCAGGCGCCCCGAGACGCTGCATTTCTAACAGGTTCCAAGGCGATGTGGCTGGTCTATGGGACACATCACTTCCGCTCACATTTCGGGTCTTGGTCACGTTGCCACATCTAGATACAAGGAGGCTAGCAAAGTGTCCTGCGTCAGAAGGCCATGTGTCCCGCTACAGTTCAGGGGGGACGCTAACAAGACAAAAAATAGAAAGGGTTCTGGGGGGACATTTAGTGTCTGCCACACGGAGTTAAGGGTGTGAAGGGGGCTGCCTGGGTCAAGGAGAGCCAGCTGGCGGGGCTCCCGTTGGTGAAATTTTAGACAGTTGGACAGTACAGATAAGAATGGCTCTAAGGAGTTATACATTGAATTTTTTTTTTTTTAAAGGTTTTATTTATTTGACAGAGAGAAAGATAGCCAGAGAGGGAACACAAACAGGGGGAGTGGGAGAGGGAGAAGCAGGCTTCCCGTGGAGCAGGGAGCCTGATGCGGGGCTCGATCCCAGGACGCTGGGATCATGACCTGAGCCGAAGGCAGACTCTGCTCAACGACTGAGCCACCCAGCCGCCCCTATACATTGAATTTTTAAAATCCATAGTGAGAAAACAAAAACATGTGGTCCCTCCTCGAGGCTGGTCCCTACTGCAAGCCCGAGGTGGGGGGAGGGTTTGACCTAGCAGCTAAGTGACAAGTGACCATGGCAGGTCATCTACCTTGTGCTCATGTCCTCATCTCTCATGACTTTTGTCCCCGCCTTCCTGGCTTCTTGTTTTGAGGGTCAGGTGAGATGAGAGCTTGCTTTGCAAGAGCCTGAGGGACCGTGGCAGGCCAGAGTGGCCCCTGGGAGATGGGGTGCCCTGGGGAGGAGGCTTCTTCCCAGAGCTGCCTTGCTGGGGATTGATTGTAATATGAGTATCACTAAAGCAGGAAGCTTTGGGGTCAGCCATAGCAAGGAGTCCCTGATAATCAGGGTTTGGGAATTATCAGAAAAGCAAGTAAGACTCTCGTGTCTGGGGGCGGGGGGAGGTTGTTAAGAGAAAGGATGGGTGGGGGCAGGGCACGGGGCTGGTAGAATGTTCTGGAATGGGATATCATTTTAGCAGGGGCTATTAGAGTTGAACATGAGGACCCACAGATCCTATGGAATAAGGGACATGGGCTGGGAGTGGTCTCATGGTCTGGAGATCTTCCAGCATGCCTGTGTCTGGCCTGGGGGATGGAGAGATGACAAGGGAAGGAGGAGATGATGCTGGGAAGTTGGGATTCTTCAGATGTCCACGAAATGTCCCTATTATTGTCCTTTTTCTTATCAGGCAACCATCGGCCTGATCAGGAATCTGGCCCTGTGCCCAGCAAACCACGCCCCACTGCAGGAGGCGGCGGTTATCCCCCGCCTCGTCCAGTTGCTGGTCAAGGCCCACCAGGATGCCCAGCGCCATGTGGCTGCAGGCACACAGCAGCCCTACACGGTGAGTGAGCCCTCCCTGGGGGTCGGGGTTGTCCTGTTTGTGCACATGTGCGTGCGCGAGTGTGTAAGCGGGGAGGCAAGTTGTCACGGAGGCGGACTCTGAGGACCCGTGAGGTTTGTCAGATTGTCATGCTGGGGGTGTGTGGCCAGGTCCAAAGGCCATTGGTTGCCACGTCCCCAATGCCTCGTCTTGTGCAGGACGGTGTGAGGATGGAGGAGATTGTGGAGGGCTGCACCGGAGCCCTGCACATCCTCGCCCGGGATCCCATGAACCGCATGGAGATCTTCCGACTCAACACCATCCCCCTGTTTGTACAGGTGAGCCTGGGGCAGGTGGACAGGAGAGGACCCTCCAACCCCTGCTCATCCTCATTACTGAAAGGGGAAGCTTGGCAGCCATGGGTTTGGTGGGTCTGGGCCACGCAGCAAGAGGTCTTTGGAGGAGTGTGGAGAAAAGTGGCCACACCAGGAGTGACCACTTAGCAAATCCCTGCATGGGAATGGCTTTCCAAGCTCAAAACCAAGGAAAGCGGGGCGCCTGGGTGATTGAGTCGGTTAAGTGTCTGCCTTTGGCTCAGGTCATGATCCAGGGGTCCTGGGATCGAGCCCCATGTTGGGCTCCCTGCTCAGTGGGGAGCCTGCTTCTCCCTCTCTTCCCCGCTCATGCTATCTCTGTCTCTCTCTCAAATAAATAAAATCTTAAAAGAAATTAAAAAAAAAAGCAAGGAAGGAGATGACAAATAAGAAAAATATCTCCAGATTCAACCACATAAACATTAAAATCATCTGTACATCAGAAACAGCCTAGGGCACCTGGGTGGCTCAGTTGTTGGGCGTCTGCCTTTGGCTCAGGTCATGATCCCAGGGTCCTGGGATCGAGTCCCTGCATCGGGCTCCCTGCTCAGCGGGAAACCTGCTTCTCCCTCTCCTACTCCCCCTGCTTGCGTTCCCTCTCTCGCTGTGTCTCTCTCTGTCAAGTAAATAAATAAAATCTTAAAAGAAAAACAAAACAACAGCCTAAAAAGCATGAAAAAGTCAGTAGCAAACTGGGAACATGTTTGCCAAGTATCACAATAGACAAGAGTTTAATATCTTTCATATGAAAGAGCTCACTAAGGCTAGACCCCAGTGGTTAGATGGACAGAGGCAGAAGCAATCCCCAGGTCGCTCATAAACAAGCAGTGCTCAACCCCAGGAGTTTAAAGAAATGAAGCTGATGCTCCCAGTGAGATCCCACTCTCCACTATCAAATTAGGGGGAAAAGAGGGGGGGTGGGTAGTGCCCTGGGCTGGCAAAGATGTGATGAAATAGCCCCAGAAGGCGATTCTGCCGTCTATATGGAGAGCCTTGGAGATATTCATGTCCAGGGCTCGTGGGTGGCACCTCGCTGCTGCTGTCTTGTTCCGCATCTCCGAGGACAAGAACCCAGATTACCGTAAGCGCGACTCTTGATTTCCGTTCAGGTCATGATCTCAGGGTCGTGGGACTGAGCCCTTCGTCGGGCTCCACGCAAGTCTGGGACTTTTTCCTTGTGACATCATTTTAACATAATTTAAAACATGGCAAAAATTTATACCTACAGTCAACAATCACAATGCTACTTACAATAATTGAAAACAAAATGAGTGGCCAATGATAAGGGAGTGGTTAAAAAAAAAAATGGTCTGTTACATCATATGGCTGTATACCGTGAGTTGAAGAATTTTTTGCTTTTGAAATCTTTTCCCTTTAAGTACTAGAGTTCAGAGTAAGGGATCATCGGTGCCATTGTAACCTCCAGTTGTGACCCATGGGGGGTTTTGTTTGTTTGTTTTTGTTGTTCTTATTGTTTGGCTTTTTAGTACTCTTTTTTTTTGCCAGTATGGACTCATAGATTTCTAGGAAAAATTTTTTAATAACGTAGGAAAATGCCTTATGTTACAGTATGAGGTTAAAAAAAAAACCAGGAATCAAAATATCAAAATCTATGCTGCAGGGCACCTGGCTGGTTCTGTTGACGGAGTGTGCGACTCTTGATCTTGGGGTTGTGAGTTTGAGTCCCATGTTGGGTGTACAGATTACTTAAAAATAAAATCTTTTTTGTTGGCTTGGGTTTTTTTTTTAAGATTTATTTCTTTATCTGAGCGAGAGAGAGAGAGAGAGAGAGGTGCGCGCTAGTGAGCACGTGGGGGGAGGGGCAGAGAGAGTCTTAAGCAGGCACCGCGCTGAGGGCAGAGCCCACTGCGGGCTCGACCTCACGACCCCGAGATCATGACCTGAGCCAAAACCAAGAGTCAGATGCTCAACCGTCTGCACCATGCCGGCGCCTCTACTTAATAATAAAATCTTTTTTAAAAAATGCTAAAAAAGGGGCGCCTGGGTGGCTCAGTTGGTTGGGCGACTGCCTTCGGCTCAGGTCATGATCCTGGAGTCCCGGGATCGAGTCCCGCGTCGGGCTCCCTGCTCAGCGGGGAGTCTGCTTCTCCCTCTCATGCTCTCTGTCTCTCATTCTCTCTCTCTCAAATAAATAAATAAAATCTTAAAAAAAAAAAATGCTAAAAAAAAAAGCAGGGATCAAAATTTATATAGATAGGCATAAAACAGGACTATGATAAAAACCTGATGGAAACTCGCCAGAGGCCGTAGGTGGGTAAGGGAGTTGTGGCTGGTTTTCTTTCCTTTTTCTTTATACTTCCCTTAGACTTTTCCACACTTTCTAGTAGGAGCCTCGTGTTAAATCCAGAAAAGGGAGGTGGAGATGGACAGGGCTGGGTGGTGGGCTGCCCTCCTGCCCTACACCTCACCCACCTGCACCCCTTGCCCACCCCCTGCGCCCTCCCCCCAGCTCCTGTACTCGTCAGTGGAGAACATCCAGCGCGTGGCCGCCGGGGTCCTGTGTGAGCTGGCCCAGGACAAGGAGGCTGCTGATGCCATTGATGCTGAGGGCGCCTCGGCCCCACTCATGGAGCTCCTGCACTCCCACAACGAGGGCACCGGTGAGGGGCTGTGCTCTGGGCGAGGGGGTGGCAGAGGAGGGCTGGGTCTTGGTCCTCCAGCCCGGGTGGAGGCAGGCGCCTGAACTGGTTTTTCCTTTTCTCTCTGTTCAGCCACCTACGCTGCTGCTGTCTTGTTCCGCATCTCCGAGGACAAGAACCCAGATTACCGTAAGCGCGTGTCTGTGGAGCTCACCAACTCCCTCTTCAAGCATGACCCCGCTGCCTGGGAGGCTGTGAGTATCCTGGGCTGGACTGCAGTGTATGGTTGTGCAAGTTGCACACTGCACAAGGACAGCACTTTTAAGGGGGCTCCTACTACACTATCAACTTTGTAGATTTTTATTTTATAACTGGATCATTGATGACAATTTCTAGCAGATGGAAGTAGTAGGTTAAACTATCTGTTTTTGACCTGCCAGAGTGGCAATTTTATGTTGTCTGATCCTGGTGCGGGGGTGGGGGGCAGCTCCTGGTACCTGCTCTCAAGACATCCCATGCACTGCTGTCCCCAGGGCTGCTCTAGTTCTGTGGGTGCCCCCAAGCATGAATGGTGGGACCTTCCCTAGGGGGGGGGTGCCTGAGGAGAGGAGCCCATTGGGGCACTGCGTAACTCCATTTCATCCTCTGTTCCTTTGAGGGGTCATTGCTTTTCCGTGGCCCCCTTTCTAGCAGCCTCTCTAGCTGCCCACCCCCAGCCCAGAGCCTACATTTTCCACCCTTCCCCCCTCCCCCAATGTTTCTCTGTGTCTTTCCTTAGGCCCAGAGCATGATCCCCATCAATGAACCCTATGCAGATGGTAAGTGTGTGCAGAGTTCCTCAGGGACGACCTAGTGCCTAAGGTGTGGGATCTCTGTGGACGTGAGCGAAGGAAGGTTGTGAGCTCCAGGGCCAAAGGACCCATGGCAGCCACTGTGTAGTATCCACACATATTCCTGTCTAGGCCCGCTGATGTGGGAGTTTAGAGAGGGGTCTGCAGACCTCGGTCTACAGACCGAGGACTGTCCAGCAGGGTGGTTTGCCAGACCGTAGAAGGTCCTCTTGCCTTCTTCTCCTCCCCAGACATGGATGCCACCTACCGCCCCATGTACTCGAGCGATGTGCCCCTGGACCCCCTGGACATGCACATGGACATGGACGGGGACTATCCCATCGACACCTACAGCGACGGCCTGAGGCCCCCCTACCCCACGGCGGACCACATGCTGGCCTAGCCGGCTCCACTCCAGTAGGCTTCACAGCCCTCCCTCATGCCCGCGGGCTGTTGAGACAGGCTTTTCCTCCCCTCTAGAACCTGCTTCGCACGGAGGCCCTGTCATGTTTCCTCTGAAACCCTGGCTCTTTTCGGGGGGGATCGAGTGTGGGGCCTTTTGCTGTTGACCTTCCCCAAGGAAGGGGTGCGCCTTGGCCTGCCTTAGTCCCTTATCTTGCTGGGGGCAGGGAGTCCTGCCCCTCCTGTGGGTAGTGGGTAGGTGATGAGCTCCTAGGGGCCACAGGCCTGCCCTGACCCCTCTGTGTCTGCCTCACCCCCAGGTGCGGTTCCTCATCTGAGAGGCTCTCCGTGCAGGCGATGGGGCGAGACAGAAAAGTGCCTGAGCCCAGGGGAGCAGGGCTGCGACTTCTCGCCAAACCCCACGCCTCCAGAGGTCCTCTCTAGGGTCTTTCTTGGGATGATGATCTGCTCCTGCTTTTCTGTCTTGGGCTGTGAGTCCAGGGCCAAACACCCCCTCCCCACCTCTGTGGCCCCGGCACTAAAGCTTTAGACTCAACCACCTGCTCTCTTCCCCCACCAGCAATCACCCCCCACCCCCACCCCAGGTGGCCTGACTCCAGCGGCCCGGGCCCCACAGAGCTTTGATTCCTTCTCTGGGCCTGATTGTCTCACTGAACGCCAACCAACCAGCTGTTCTGAGCCCCTGGGGTGTCCAGGACCCAGGTTCAAGGCCCAAAGCCCAGAATCCAAAGCTTGTTTTGAAAAGTTCAGGGACGGACCACAGAGATGGGACAGAGATGCAGAGAGTGAATCCTCCACTCCAGGACCCTCCTGCTCCTCTCTCCAGGACATTCAACTGGCTTTGGCCCCTTCCTGGGAGCTCTGGGGATGACGCCCTCACACCCCGTCCCACCCACAACCGCCCTAGCTGACTCCTGAGAAGTGCTCTTGGCTGACCCTTCTGGTGTGCGGTGAGGGGCTTTCTCTTCCCCTTCCTGTTTCGAACCCTCCACCACCTCCTGCACGTGGGTGTGGGGGGCTGGGGGAGGTCCCAGCAGAGAGTTTTATTATTCTGGCTTTATGTTTTTGGTTATTGGTTTTTTTGTATAGACCAAAGCAAAGAAAATAAAACTAACACACAGATCTAATGGAGGCTGTGCGGCGGGGTGGGGAGGGGGGCTTTAGGGGTGGGATGGGGAGTTGGGGGCTCCCTTAGCAGCCCGATGCCTCCTTGGCTGGGTCTCACATGCACTCATGGCCACCTTGTGTGTAGCAAAGACACAGAGGGGAGTGAGGGAGAAAGGAGTGTTTAAGGATCTGGAGTAGATTTAATTCAATGCACAAACACACTCACAGGCCTCCAGCTTGGAACCTTGGAACCCTAGGAGGTGGGAGGGGTGAAGAGATGGCTGGGCATGAGTCCCCCCTTCAGGGACACCAGGCCTCGTGTGTCTGTCCAAGGGGTGGCCTCCTTGCCAGCCTCAGCCTCCAGCCCTGCCCCGTCCAGCCTTAGCGTACATGTGGTGGATTTCTCCTGGGCGGAACATTCCCTGTGGCCTATGGCTTGGCGTCCAGACCCCTTTTTGGTCTGGCGTGGGCCACCCCAGGCCCTGCCCATCCCTTCTGTCCCCTCAGCCAGCATCCTCCTTGCTGGCTCTTGCCTCCTGATCTTTGTCCATGCTGTTCCCTCTGCCCAGGATGCCTTCACCTGCTCACTCACTGGGAGCCTGCTCAGACCTCCCTCCAGGAATACTTCCTCCATGACTTCCCACTGCTCCCAGCCAGGCCGAACTGGGGCCCCTTCTCTGCTCTGTAATGCCCCATGCACACCATCATTTCACCCATCTCGATGTCGTGACTGTCCGCTTACGTGACGGTTCCCCATGTGCATCCCCCATCTCCCTACCCCGGGGGCCCAGCTGCAATGCGCCTGCCAAGCCTGAGGACCTGTGGCACCTGTGGGCCTGCCATGGCTTCATTTCCTCACCTGCCTGAGGCCGGGCGGTGGAGGGAGGCCGTGGCCTAGTCTGCACAGGATCTCTGACACTGGCACGGATGTGCTGGGGGCAGGCGCGCGGAGCCCAATTGAGAGGCAGGTGTGGGGTGCAGGCAAGAGGTGATGAGATGCAGGATGCTAAGCCGACCTCTGCTGAGGGGAGGGGACAGGACAGAGTGTTCAGAATCACAAGGGCTTTTAACAGTGCACTTGCTCTGCACTCTGTGTTCGGGGCTGTCTTGTTCTGCCCGGGCTGCTGTAACAGAATACCATAGGCTGGGACCTTAAATGTCGGACATTTATTTCTCACAGTTCTGGGGGTTGGAAGTCTAAGATCAAGGTCCCAGCGGATTCCACACCTGGCGAAAGCCCACTCCTTGGCCTGTAGACAGCCACCTCCTCCCTGAGTTCTTGGTGCAAGCTCAGGGAGAGATCTCTCCCTCTTAGAAGGGCACTAATCCCATCACGGGGCCCCACCCTCATAGCCTCATCTAAACCTAAATACATCCCAAAGGCCCCACCTCTAAATATCACCTTGGGGGCTAGGACTTCAACATGTGAATTTGGGGGGAAACAGACATTCAGCCCATGACAGGGCCCTGGCAAAATCCACTCAACTTGGGTAATTTGAGAATTCGGTCAAGGGACAGTTTACAGAGGCGTGGGCAGGGGAAGGGACCACAAGTTTCATAAGAGGCAATGAGGACAAGGGATGGGAGAGGGCAACGAAGCACCAGTGTTAAGGGTTAATACTAGTCATGATTGAGCTTCACATGAGGCGCTGAGCTTCCTGGCAGCCTGGACAAAAAGGGAAAGCTTAAGCTGGTTCATGAAGTGAGTTGACACTTCAGGTTTTCGTGTAGGAGCTAACTGAGCCTCAACCTTGAAAAAAAAATATCAATTCATATCTCTGAACCTCAGTTTCTTCCTCTGTAAAATGGGGATAATGCCTGCTCTGCCTCCTGCACATGAAGACGGAATGAGAGCACAGTGATTCCAGGCAGGAGGAAGGGCGAATGGCAAAAGGCTTTTTCCCAGAGGAGTTTTGCCTTTCTGTTTTCCAGAAGGGACATCTACCCCTAGGGACATCGGCAGGAAACTGTCGCATGACCCTACCTTGCTGCAAGGGAAGCTGGGAAATTGAGGATATTTTATTGCACACGTTGCCCCCTTGATAAAATCAGGGTCCTGATGGTAAGAAAGGAAGGAGGCGTGGAAGACGGGGTAGATCTCCCGACGTGTCTGCTGTGACTCGGAACTAGTCTCCCCGGCTAATCTCTTCCACTTAGGTAGGCTTATTCCAGGGAGGCAGCCGAATTGCTGAGTGCCTGGGTTTCAGCAAAGGAGGCGACCAGAGGGGGAAGTGCAGGCTTAGGTGATGTGGGCAGACCTGACTGAGCGGCCACACCCAAGGAACAGGAAACCCGGCCCTGGTGGTCTGGGCCAATGTCAGTGTCGGCCACCCACCACAGACAACAGGTCTACCTCCATGTCACCAGTACCAGTGGAGAGTGACACCCACCTATCACAATGGCAGGTGCCACGCTGAAGACAAGGGAGGCAGCACCAAGCGCCCCCAGAAATGGCAATGAGTCAGAATGAGGGGCAGAATCCAACAAGGTGGTGGTGGGCAGAAGACCTTCCTCTGCCCTACGTCCTGCCAGCTGGACTTAGAATCAAATTGACACGAGAAAGATTAACAGAGGAAAATCAAATTTAATAGGTGTACCTATGGGGAATCCATGCAGACATGAACTTCCAAAGACAGTGAGGCAATGGGAAGCTTATCTGAGCTAAGGAGAGGGGAAGGGTCTGAGGATACAAAGGGGAGAAAGCTCACTAGCCGGAAAGTGAGAGGAGAGGTTTGGAAAAACAGGAAAAATTTTGGTAGCTGAAGGGGAGGCAGAGAGCTTTTCCTGCATCTGCTGGGTTTTGATTATTTTTACCTTGAAATAATATTTGCCCAAGTGGCGCATCTTGGGGCAGCCTGCCCTTGGCCCCTACATTGGGATTTCTTTTTTTTTTTTTTTTAAAGATTTTATTTATTTGACAGAGACACAGTGAGAGAAGGAACACAAGCAGGGGGAGTGGGAGAGGGAGAAGCAGGCGCCCAATGACTGAGCCACCCAGGCACCCTACATTGGGATTTCAATATCAAGTTATCAGGGGGCACCTGGCTGGCTCAGTGGGTAGAGTATGCGACTGTTGATCTCGGAGTTATGAGTTTGAGCTCCACGTTGGGCATAGAGATTACTTAAACAACAACAAAATCAAGTTATCAAAATAAATCCAAAGTAATTATCATTTGTGAACCTAAAAGTACTGTTAAAAATGCAGTTTGTCAATTTAAAACGTTCTTAAAAAATTAAAAATGTTTTTAGGGCGACTGGGTGGCTCAGTTGGTTAAGCGACTGCCTTCGGCTCAGGTCATGATCCTGGAGTCCCAGGATCGAGTCCCACATCGGGCTCCCTGCTCGGCAGGGAGTCTGCTTCTCCCTCTGACCCTCCTCCCTCTCATGCTCTCTGTCTCTCATTCTCTCTTTCTCAAATAAATAAATAAAATCTTTAAAATAAAATAAAATAAAAATGTTTTTAAAGTATTAACAGGGCGACTCGCTGGCTTAGTCAGTGGAGGATATGACTCTTGATCTCAGGGTTCTAAGTTGAAGCCCCACATTGCGTGTAGAGATGACTTAAAATCTCTAGGGGGCGCCTAGGTAGCTCAGTTGGTTAAATGTCTGACTCTTGATCTCAGCTTGGGCCTTAATCTCAGGGTCATGAGTTCAGGCCCCCACATTGGGCTCTATGAGTGTGGAGCCTACTTAAATAAATAAATAAATAGGGCGCCTGGGTGGCTCAGTTGGTTAAGCAACTGCCTTCGGCTCGGGTTATGATCCCAGAGTCCTGGGATCGAGTCCCACGTCAGGCTCCCAGCTCAGCGGGGCGCCTGCTTCTCTCTCTGACCCTCTCCCCTCTCATGCTGTTTCTCTCTCTCTCTCTCTCTCAAATAAATAAATAAAATCTTATAAATAAATAAAATAAAATCTTTTTAAAAATCAATTAAAAATGAAAAATAAATTGTCTTACACTAAAAAACTTTGAAAACATGTCTATACAACCTCATCTAAAAAGCATGTAAGTTGGCTAAAAAGATACACTCAACAAGATAACATAAAGAAGTAGGAAATAATTAGATGGAATCCTAAATCCTATGCTTGATCCAAAACATCTATGCACATTTAGAGAACATGGGGAAATTTGGTAACACCCAAGACATGTGGGAAAGATTTGAGAAATTCAGTTAGTTGACCCCACTTCCCAATAATTACTAGTACAATGAAGCTGTGGAAAATGTGTCCAAATGCAGTCCCGGTCTCTGGAAGGAACAGGGGCACTCTTCATGGGCTAGATTCGTGGGTCATTCGTTCCTTCAATCACCAAAAGCTTCCTAAGGACCTTTTCTGCCAGGCTTTGCTCACAACCCTAGGGATAGAGATGCCCCACATTCTTGTCTTCCGGGTGTGAAACAGACAAGAAAGCAATGGTAGCAGGAGAGTGCGCATGTGCTTAGGAGTCTCAGTGGGTTCAGCAAGCCCATGGAGGGAGTGGATGACATTTGAGTTGCCTTTCAAATAAGGAAGTGTTCAATGGAAATCATGGAATGTACCTGGGATTTCCTGGCAGTGGGAGCAGCAAAGATGTGAGGATGGGAAAATGAGCACAGAGTTAGGAGAAATGACACCCCGTCTGGGAGCAAGGAGGGCTTCTCAGAGGAGGAGGCCAGCCTCAGCAGGAGAGCCAGAGAGGAGCAGGAGTGAGCCAGCAGGCTCGCCCGCTGACCCCCACCATCACCCCAGGTACTTCCCCTCTGCCTTCTCTCCTTCCCCTCTCCTGACCAGCAGGGGGCCTAGAAAACCAGAAGACACCAGGCTGAGGGGCTCAGGCCCCCAGCATCCCCACTTCCTCAGCCCAGGCCCGGGAGAGGCTCAGAGTGTTCAGTGCCCAAGAGTCTGACCAGGGTCTGGGAAGAAGGAATAAAGGAAAGGGGGCCTTACGTTGTGGAGGGGCCTGGGCACTGGTGGGGAGAGGGATGAGGGGTCCCAGGAGTCCCACAGGAGGGGAGCAGGAGTGGGGGTGGTGAGGCGGTTCCCCTGGCCCATGTCCAAGGCACTCCCTTCTGCCCTGTTCCCAGTCTGATGCAGAAAGTGGTCCTGGTGTCTGACCCCCCCCCGGATCCTTGGCACTGACCCTCAGTGGTTCTTGCCATGGGGTAGCCTGTCCTAGGTTCATTTTCCAGGATCAGGCCAGGCAAGGAGGCCTGAGCCGGGGGCGCACTGAGGCTGGGTTTGGAGTGACTATGCTTGGCCCCAAGTTCATGGCTGTGGTGGGTCGCAAGCCCCTTCCTGTCTTCTCTAGTTCAGCAGGGTGCATACTGGGAGGGAAGGAGGAGGTCTGCGGTTTCTGTTCTGCCAACCTCTCTGGTTAGAGCAGCAGAACTGGGCTGAAGGACTCCACTGGAGAGGGGCGCACGGGGTCTCTTGGGCTGTCATGGGCTTATCAGCCAGGCCAAAACGCTTACTTGTGGAGTGACCAGGGGTCTGAGCTTTGGCTTCTCCAACCGTCCAATGAAGTTGCCATCCTTACTCTGCCTCTTCTGTGGGTTCACTGATCCCATGGGTGAGGGCTGGCTGGGTGAGGGTAGGGGGTATGCGGGCTGGCACCGCCCTCTGGTGGCTATAGCTAGAGTTGCCTTGCAAGGTGTGGGGGGAGTGGGTAGAGGGTGCAGTCTACTGGGAGCCTGAGGGTCCCCTTCAGCTCTGTCTTCTCCACTCCACTTTCTTCTTCTTCACCGCAAACTTCCCAGGGTCCTCAGGGCTGCTTTCTCATGGAATAATTCAATTCAGCAAACATCCATTCAGCAGGAATAGAATGGGCCCCTATTGTATGTCCTGTTCTGTGCACGCCCTGTATCTCAAACGAATAAATAAATCTTAAAAAAAAATAAAGGTACACAGGGGAAAAAAGACAAATTACATTCAGCGAAATAAAGAGAAGAATGAATTCGAGTCCCAGTTGAAATGTGCTTTAAGAATAAAATGCCCAGGGTGCCTGGGTGGCTCAGTCAGTTAAGCATCTGCCTTCTCTCGCTCTCAAATAAATAAATAAATAAATAAATAAAAATTTTTTTTTTAAGATTTTATTTATTTATTTGAGAGAGAGTGCGTGAAAGAGCACCAGCAGGGGGAGCAGCAGAGGGAGAGGGGGAGAGAGAGGGGGAGAGAGAGAGAGAGAGAGAGAGAGAGAGAGAGAAGCAGGCCCCCTGCTGAGCAGGGAGCCCAGACCCTAGGATCATGACTTGAGCCGAAGGCAGACGCTTAACCATCTGAGCCACCCAGGCACCCAATAAATAAAATCTTAAAAAAATAAAATAAAATGCACAGTCAGTTTAGTATAAAGAATGTAAAAATATAATCTCATTAATAATTTTTTATGTTGATTACATGTTGAAGTGATAATATTTTGGAGATACTAGATTAAATAAAATATATTATTAAAACTAATTTTAGGGCACCTCGCTGGCTCAGTCTTGATCTCGGGGTCATGAGTTTGAGCCCCAGGATGGGCGTGGAGTTTACTTAGAATTAAAAAGAAAAAAGTTTCAAAAATGAAATAAAATAGGGGGCACCTGGGTGGCTCAGTTGGTTGAGCGTCTGCCTTCAGCTCAGGTCATGATCCCAGGGACCTGGGATTGAGCCCCGCATCAGGCTTCCTGCTCAGCGGGGAGCCTGCTTCTCCCTCTCCTCCCCCTGTTTGTGCGTGCTCTGTCTCTGTGTTAAATAATCTTTTTTAAAAGGATTTTATTTATTTATTTATTTTATATTTGTATATCGTAGGGACTCAGTAAATATTTGTCAAATGAATGAATGGACCCAGATGGAAGGAAACATTCTTACCACAATGCTTCTCCATGGGAAAGCTGGTGGACAGGGCAGTCTGATCCTCGTTCCTGGGTTTTGTCTCTTGTTCCATGCTGTGTCACGGACACCTGGCCCGCAAGGCACGTTGTCAGCACTAGAAAGCTCTGTCCCAGGTGTAGCCCTTGGGCAGTAGCCCCTGTCCTGGGCTCAGGCTTAGCGTGATGGCTGTGGGGAAGGGGCTCCTGGAATTCCCTAGAAATGGATTCATGTGGAGGGGGCAGGGAGGTTATCACAAAAATCTAGAAGAGAGGATGAGGCCTCAACAGCAGAGGGACTGACGAGGAGACTGGTCATTTGAGAAATATTTAGGAGGTAAATCAAGCAGGACAGGTGATTGATGGGTTATTGAAGGGAAGAAAATTTGCACACTAAGAATGATTCTAAGGCTTTAAAAGAATTAGTGCCACAACCATCTCTTTCTGGCCGGCAGGTTCTTCCATTCTAAAGGGACAGAAATGGCCACCGACCGACTCCTCTGCCGCCCCATCCAACTCATTGTAGGTACCGCCTCCCAATTGCGCACTCTGAGGGACACGCTCAGGGGCCATGCGGGACGAGGTCCGAGGGGTCTTCACCCGGGAGACCTCTAAGCGCAGTCTCCAGGAAGAACAGGTGTCTGCCAGGGTGGGAGGAGGTGGGCAAAGCCAATGAGGGCTGGAGGTAAAGCACAAGCAAAGGTAATAAGACGAAGTAAGAAATAAGGAAGACGGCTGTCGAGCGGCTGGAGCACAGGGGTGTGAGCGCAGGGACCAGTGTGACGCGCCAGACTTGTCAGCGCGTTGAGACCATACTGGAGTTTGGATTCATGTCCCAGCTACCGGAGAAAGCACAAAACTGCCCTAACTCCCAGGGCATACCCAGGGTGGGCAGCCGGCAACCCTGGCCGGAGCGGAGGGAGGGGGTGTCCCCAGCTAGGGACCTCGAAGTCTCTGTACTCGAATTCCAGGGAAGCGGCGACTTGGGGCAGAACCATTCTCGGGAGGTGGAGAGGGGAGGAGAAGCCCTGCACTCGGAACCCGAGCCCACGGAACCGGCTGGAACCGCCATTCGACTCTTCCCCTTATTCTGATTTCTGCGCTCAGCTTCGCCACCAAGAGCTCCCCTCGCGCGCGACCCCCAGTCCGGGGCCTCACTGGTTGCTCCCGGCCGCCCACTCCCGCGGGTGGTATGGCCCGGCGGGCGCCCACTCCGGGCGCTGGTTATAAAGGCCCGGCTGCGGCAGCCCACTGCGGACTCAAGATGCGTCCTAAAGAGTCGGGGCCCGGCTACGCGAGGCACCGGTTCAGACCCCGGGATCCGGCGGGAATCACCCTCGCACCCCCACTCGCAGCCAATCCCGCTCCAGAGCCCTCTGCGCAGTTTGCAGCCGCCCCTGCGCGGGCACCCGCGGCCGGACAGGGAGCAGGATCCAGATCCCCTTCCGTCTCGGGACGCCCAGCCGGAGCTCGCCCGACCTCCAAGGCTGGATCGGCGGCAGGAGCCCCACGCGCGTCCGCATTCTCAGCCGCCCAGCGGCATGCCCAGTCCGTGCCCGGCACCTCGGACGCCCCATGGACCCGCTTCATATTCCAGGGGCCCTTTGGTCCCCCGGCCACTGGCCTGGGGACTGGAAAGGCGGCGGGCATCTGGAAGACGCCGGCCGCCTACATCGGCCGTCGGCCTGGGGTGTCGGGCCCCGAGCGTGCCGCCTTTATTCGGGAGCTGGAGGAAGGTAACCCGGGTCCCCGGAACCCCAGAGCCGGTGGGACGTAGGCATTTCCGTGGAGAAGGGGGCCCCGTCGGCTCCGAGCGCCCCGCCCCCTCTGGCATTCAGTCTTATCGCTCTATCGACTTGGCGATGTCACTGTCTGCGGTCCCTGTCGGGTCGCCTCTTGCCCATCTCCTCCTCCCTTCTGTGGTCTCCTGATCGTTGTCGGGGGCAGGTCCAGGGGCTGTGCGCGCCCGTTGCTCCGCAGCTCTGCGCGCTCTCAGGGCACCCCTCCCCAGGCTACCGCAGTGCCAGGAGAGGGGCGGGGGGCTGCGGGAGGGCGCTGCCCCGTGCGCTCTGAGCCTGCGCTGGCCCGCCGCGCGGCGCTGGGGAGGTGGGTGGGCGGAGGGGGAGGTTTTGTCAACCGTTTGGCTGCGGGGGGTCAAAGCCTAGAGATGGGCGGGGGGCTCCGGTTTCGTCCCCTCGTAGCTTCTCCTGGGTGGCAGGAGATCTCTGGATTTGGGTTTAGAGGCTCACGGCCCCCCTCCTGCCGTGCTGGAAAAGTCTCTTCCTGCTCTCCACACGCAACAGGTGCAGGGTGGGTGACTGTGTCTGTTTTATGACCCAGGAGGCTCCAATGAGGCGGCCAAGGCTGCCCTCTGGGTAAGGGGTGATGAGCCAGTCTGTGGCCGCTTCCACTAGCCGCCTGCATTCTCCTAGGTGCCAGGGACCCAGGCGGCGGAGGACTCAGTTCCACCTGAGCTTGGAGGACTGGGATCCTTTACCTCGCCCAGGCCCCTCCAGAACAAAAGAGTCCAGTTGGTCCTGGGAGCAGGGGGTGTGTGTGGAGAGGATATTGGGGGCAGGAATGGAGCTCAGTCTTCTCCTCCCTTGTCCCTGACTCCTGTTGCTGGAGGAGAACTGGGGATAGGGCAGGAAACAGTGGGATGTGGGGTAGGATATGCCCCCCTTTTCCTGACCCAGGTGCATCACTTGTTTTTGCAGCGCTGTGTCCTGACCGAACCCCACCAGTCAAGATCACCCAAGAAGATGTCAGACTGATGTTAAATCTGCTAGAGGAGGTGTGTACTGCCTTCCCTAGGGCCATCCTGAGCCTTAGCCAGGCCTCCGTTTTAATTCTGCCTGGGAGGGGTAGAAGTCCTGTCTGTTCCCTGCTTGACTATTTTTCTGGGAGCCAAGCTGGGGGTCCCTCTTATGATGTCTAGGCTGGAATTGCTGTTAGAGCCATCTGGTCTGACCTGCTCTTTTCTATAAGGGGAAACTGAGGCCCCCACAGTGGGTTGATGGCAGACTCTTTTCTAGTACCCTGGAACACTAGGGTGTGGAAGGGTTTCCCTTAGTGGCCTTGCTTCCCTTTGACCCCTGTGTACTCCCTAGCTTCTCCCAGCTGTCTGGGAGATGCCAGAAAACAGGAAAGTATTCCCCATGGATGGGGATCCCCTCTGCAGAGAGAGCGGGACCTAAATACGGTGGCTCGCATTGGCCAGTCCCTGGCGAAACGGAACAGTGTTCTGATGGAGGAGAACAGCAAGCTGGAAGCCATGCTGGGCTCAGCCAGGGAGGAGGTAACTGGGCAAGGAGGAGGGGTAGGGCGTGCGCCATCTCAGACCTTCCTACATCCCCTTCGTGCCAGGACCTGTGCCTGCCCCCATCCCCCCCGCCCGCCTTCCAACAGGGATCCTCTCCCCCACTGGCAGATTTTACACCTCAGACACCAGGTGAGCTTGCGAGATGATCTCCTCCAGCTCTACTCAGACTCTGAGGAGGAGGAAGAGGAGGAGGAGGATGAAGAAGAGGAAGAGGGAGAGGAAGGAGAGGAAGAGCAGCAGCATGATCATCCCTATGGAGCCTCTGAGCCGTGAGTGTCCTGCCTTTTCACCGGGGCAGCTCCTTCTCTGTGCCTCAGTTTCCCCATTTGCAAACAGGGACACACACGATGTACCTGCCAGCAGGGTTGCTGGGGCTACATGAGACCACCACACTGAGCCCGGGTGGGCTAACCCTGGGTGGGCTGGGACCTGGGTTCCCCCCCTCCCGCCCCCGTGCTGGGCCCTGACCGCCATCGCTCCCACTGCTAGGACTTCCGTGCAGGAGTCCGAGTCGCCGCACTACTGTCCGAAGCTGGAAACCCTGCAGGAGCAGCTGAGGCGGCTGGAGGAGGAGAACGAGCAGCTGAGAGAGGAGGTGAGGCTGCGGCAGGAGGGCGCAGCTGCAGGCAGGGGCTGTTGACACTCCTGCTCCTTCCTCTCTCCCTCCCTCCCTCCAGGCCTCTCATCTCGATGCCCTTGAGGAGGAGGAGCAGATGCTCATCCTGGATTGTGTGGAGCAGTTTTGTACGTGAAGCTGTAACTTGGGGGTAGAGGGCTGTCCCAAGGAGCCGAGGGAAGAACTCAGAACTCACAGTTTGGAGACCTGAGTTCGAGGCCCACCCTGGCACTTCCCGGCTGTGGGAACTTGGACAAGTTCCTTGAGGTCTCTGAAACTTCATCTTTAGAATGGGGAAGAATAATGTCAGCCCTGCAGACCTCTCCAGAGGCACAGCTGAGAACGTGCTTTGCACACACTGGAGAGAGCTGTGCAGAAGCTGTGGGGCCCCTTTAAGCCTGTTTCATTTTGTCATTTGGGGCTTGGGAAGGAGGGGCCTGGAAGCAAGGAAGAGAAGGAGCCGTGAGCGGCCAGACACCAGGCGAGGCACTGGGTCTGGGGCAGTGGCGGGTACCGTGTGTTGATGAAGATGAGGGAGGCACAGGGTTTGTCCCTGAGAAGCTCAAGTCTAGCTTTGAGATGCAGGTGCAAGATGGGAGCGGCTGAACTCATGCTGCTTGCCTCCCTGCAGGCCTGACCTTCCTTCCCTCTGGGTTCCCCAACTCCCCGAATGGCCAGGCCCCTGGCATAGGAGCTGGGCCCCAAGTTCGGTTGCTTCCACCTCCTAAGGAAGGCTAAGTCTCTTTTCTCCTCCTCACCCCCCTGACTCTAGCCCAGGCCGGGTCTTAACTGGTCTCCCCTCCTGTACTGCTGTCTTTCCAGGTCCTTCTGCACACAGCCCAAAATCAGTTTTCTAAAACCAAATCTGACCCATGTCATCCTCTGCCTAAAACCCCAAGCTTCCCACTGGCCAAAGGGTAACCTCAGCCCCCTCCCCCAGCCCCTGTGATCTGGGCCCTGCCCAGATCCTGAGCCCTCCCTCCCAGGGTCTTGTGATGGGCCCCTCCACACCCTGTCTGGGAGGCTTGTTTACCCTTCTTGGCCTGGCTGGGTCCCACTTACCCTGCAGAGGCCTTAGCTTCGCAGACCGTGTAAGGCAGGACCGGGTGCCACTGTGACCCCCGGCGCACCCTTTACATGTGTTCCATCCTAGCCCAGAGTAGGCCCTGGTGGGATTTCCTTGCCCATCAGTGTCCCCACTAGACTTGAGCTCTGTGTGCGCTGGGACCAGGTCTCGACGGCCGCTCACCCAGGGCCTTGCTCCATGTCAGTCAACAGACATTTATTGGGATGAAGAGCCAGTGAGGAATATGAAGTCCTGCAAACCCAGGGTCCCCCGCCCCAGCTGAAGGGTGGGGTGGACAGAGGCCTCGGGAGGGCCAGACCGGTCCCCCGAGGCTGGGCGAGCCAGCGCTGACCTTCTGTCCCCGCGTCCCCCCAGCTGAGGCCAGCCAGCAGATGGCCGAGCTGTCGGACGTGCTGGCGCTCAGGATGGAGACCCACAACCAGCAGCGGAGGGAGGTGGCCCAGCTGCGGACCCAGGTCCTGATGCTGCAGCAGCGCTGCCAGACGGTGCGTCCGGGTGTGTGCAGGGCTCCCTGCTCCTGTCAAGGCCCCCGGGGCACCCACGCCCCCTCCTCCCTGCCCTTGCCTCACGGAGCCCTCGGCTCAGCCAGGCCCCAGGCCCCGCTGTGCGGCAGTCAGAGTCGGAGGAGATGTCGGAGAGCATCTCGTTCTGCCCCCTCGTTGTCCCAGGGAGGGGACGCAGGCCCAGAGAGGGTCACGGGGTGTTCTAGGATGCATGACTCTCCCACCTGATGGGGCCTCATTCCATGTGACTTCTTTTTTTTTTTTTTTTTAAGATTTTATTTATTTATTTGAGAGAGAGAATGAGATAGAGCATGAGAGGGGGGAGGGTCAGAGGGAGAAGCAGACTCCCTGCTGAGCAGGGAGCCCAATGCGGGACTCGATCCAGGGACTCCGGGATCATGACCTGAGCCGAAGGCAGTCGCTTAACCAACTGAGCCACCCAGGCGCCCTCCGTGTGACTTCTTGCTTCAGGGGTTGCCAAAGGCTCAGCCATGTGCCTGGGAAGACTTGCTTAGAGGTGGTAGGGAGGCCTCGGGTGAGGCTGACTGGTCTCGGGTCTGGCTGACCAGTCTTGGTCCTTCCAGTATGGAGCCCAGACGGAGAAGTTGCAACGGCAGCTGGCTTCGGAGAAGGAAATCCAGATGCAGCTCCAGGATGAGGTGAAGCTCCCCCTGGCGCAGAGCTGGGAACTCAAGGCCCTTGGTCAGCTGGCAGACTCTCCTGGGAGGACGAGCTCCTTGAGCAGGCTCTGGGTCTGTCCCTTTGCACACCCTGGTGTTTGGCGAGGGGCCTGGCAGGTTCAGTTGGGGTCTGAGTGGAGTAGAGTCCAGGGACCTGCCGGGGGCACCCTGCATGTCATTATGTGGGTCTAGAGACTGGGCCGCTTGCCTCTTAGCCCAGGCTTCCTGGCACGCTGGGGAGAGGGTGGGCAGGGTGTGCTGGGCGGGTGCGCCTGGGTCCCAACAGAACCTGCAGGTGGCTTCCCAGCTGCAGGACCTGCGGGCGAGGTACACGGAGTGTGGGGGCATGCTGACTGAGGCCCAGGAGGAGGCGAAGACCCTCCGCCAGCGAGCCCCGGTGTCCACTGGCCCTGTCACCCACTACACATACATTGTACCCGTGGTGAGGACCCCCAGCCACCCGCCTCCTGCCCTCTGTGTGCTCATGCCTCAGCCCTGCTGGCTGATTTCCATCCCCTGTCCCTTTCTGTCCCTGGAAGTAGGGGTTGGAGTTCTGTGGGCATGCCCGGCTAATATCCACCTCTCCACCACAGGAGGCCCTTCCTGGTTTCCAGGAGACCCTGGCCGAGGAGCTCAGAATGTCTATAAGGAGGATTATCTCAGACCCTGTGTTTTTTATCGAAAGGTGTGGTGCTGGGGCCCCCAGGCCCTCACCTGACGCACACTCACCTGCCCGGAGCGTGGAGGGGGTTTGCTTCTGACTTCTTCCTTCACTTGTGACGCCCCCTTGTTAGCTGCCCCGTCCCCTCCCCCCACACCCTTTTTTCTGTCCATGTGTGTGGGCCCCTCATTTTTCCGTGGGATTTTTTCCATGCTGGGGCCCCAGGGACTTTGCAGTTTCAGCTAATGTTGCCTTGGGAAGGTGATGGCCCTTTTCTCTGTTGAAGGAATCACGGAACTGCTGCAGAGGAGATGTCACACCTGGGGTAAGCTGGCCAGGGGCTCCCCCATCACCGCCCTCACTTTCAGCAGCCAGACAACCGTCTATGACCCTCCCACCCTGGAGAACGCCCCACTCTCTGGGCTGGCTGGGCTGAGGTGTTCTGGGAAGGGGCGGCCCCCTTTTCCTTCTGATCTTGCCCCATAAGTTGGCCATCTGACTTAGGCTGTTCCCAGTGGGGACTGAAGCCTTCCCTTCACCTCACCAGAGACTGAGAGGAGAATGAGCACTGGCCCAGGAGCTGGGAATGTCTGGGACTTGAGTCCCCACTTGATCCCTTTAATTGGCTGTGTGTCCTTGGGCAAACTGCTTGACCAGTCTGAGCCTTACTAAAATGGATTTGTTCCTATGGGCAACTAGCTGTGGGCTGGGCTGTGAAGGTTAGATCATGGAGAAGAATATTAGCCTTGCGGCTCTGGGTTGTGCACGGGGCGGCGGGGGGGTGGCGGCGGGGAAGTGTACCAGGGGAAGGCGGGGCTTATGCAGTGTGGGTGACCATTCTCCCTCCTTCTTACCTGGGAGAAGGTAAGCCTGGGCTGGGTGTCTGAAGCCTGGAGGCTGGTACCCAGCTCCCCTTTCCCCTGGCTGGGACAGAAGTGGGGAGTAGCCGTCGGGTCTTGTGGGTAGAATGGGGCAGAGAGCAGGGGAGCTCCTCAGCCCTGGTGGCTGGAGGTGTCCCCGGGGAGCGGAAGAATGGGGCCGGGGGCCCTGGCTGCGCTTGGCTTTCAGGGGCACAGAAGGACGTTCCTGTCTCCCTGGCCAGGTACAAGCTGTGCTGCGGTGAGGCACGAGAGCAGGAACGGGGGTTCGAGGCTGAGAAGGGGTTAATGACAGCAGAGGACTTTGTGCCTTCGGAGGAGGAGGAGCGGGGGGCCACAGAAGAGGGGGTGTCAGCTGAGGAGGGGTTGACAGAAGAGGCGGAGCTGGTGTCGGAGGAGGCTGAGGCCTGGGAGGAGGTAGAGCCGGAGCTGGATGAGGCGACGCAGACGAACGCAGTGACCTCAACCCGGGCAGCCAGCGGCTTGGGCCCCTCTCACCTCAGCATGAGGCGTGTCCTCCGGCAGCTGGCTAACTGGCAGGACTCGGGGTACAGGTGGCAGCTGAGGCAGAAGATGCTCCAGGAAGGTGAGTGCTCCCGCAGGGGCCTCCCTCTGGCCAGCCGGACAAGCTGCAGATCATCAAGCCGATGAAAGGGGAGGGTAGGTGAGCCCCCCAGGTGCTCACTTACCCCGGCCAGGCCCCACCCAGCGTGCTGATTTGCATGGACTTTGCATATCATTTCCATTGGCACCGGGGATCTGTGGCCCCAGGGCTCATTTATGTGGAATTGGCATAAGATTCCAGAGCTCTACCCCCTTTTCTCCTGGGAGGCTGGGCTGGGGGTCAAGACCGGGACTGCTGCCCTCCGTTCCACCTCAGCTTCCTGTCTCTGCCGCCCCCAGCCCCAAGGCTCCCCAACCCTGCACCAGTGGCAGCAGCAGGCCAAGACAATGTGGGGGGGGGGCGGCAGAGCAGCAGCCTGGGGTGCTGACCCAGGACTTCCAGAGACTGGAGGAGGACAGGGCCAACCACCCTCCCAGGGCCTGGGAGGAAGACGGGGGTGTTCTGGGGCCACCCAGGCCATTGGGACAAAGGCCTCTGCCAGCAAGGGTGGTCGGACCAGTCCCCTGGGTGAGTCTGAAGATGGGCTAGGGTCTCCTCCAGGGTGGTGGGGGGTGGGTCAGGGTCTCCTCTCCCCAGCTAGAAACCCCAAGGTTTGGGGAGCTACACCTACTGAGTGCAGACTGCCTTCAGGGAGCTCACAGAGACACATTTTTTCCTTTAGTTGTCACACCTGTAGGTAGGAGTTCTTGTCCCCCTGTGTTAGGTGAGACCAGAGCTAAAGTAACTCGCTGGAGGTCACACAGCTGGAGTGGATCTGAGCCCGTTCTGTTCACTGCTATGCCATAATGACTTTCCTGGCCTCTCCCTCCCCTCCGACCCTGTCCTGGTGCCTGCCTAGCCCGCTCAGTCAGCTGTGAAATTTAGAGCCTGTTGCTAGCCTCACCATCGTAGGTGGCCTGCCCCCACTCTGAGGGCGCTTTGGTCACTGCTGGGCAGCCTCATCAGGGTCACCATGGAAGGTTGTGCAGTTTGTATACTGAACAGTGACCTCTATGGCGGGCCAGCGGGCAGCCTGCACAACGATCAGTCGTGGCTGTCTTTCTCATATAGCTGACAAGGCCTCAGCCCCTGCCCACTCTCCAGGCCCCCAGTTCACCTCCACTCCCCTTCTCTTCCAGGCTTTGCTGTGTCCCAGCAGCCTGCAGAGGCCCCACAGACAGCCTGAGGCCCCTCCTTCAGCCGCCTGGCCAAGTCCCACCTGCCCCAGAAACCTCCTTCCTGTCCTCCCAAACGGGACCCTCCTGTCTGTCACCAGTGCACCTTCCGTCCTGATGAACCTGGGCTGGGGCTTGAGGACTTTTCTGAGCTAGGGGACCCCGGCCCTTGCTCTGCAGCTGGTGCAAAATCTGTGGCGGCTGGGGCTGGAGTCACATGCTAGCCCAGGGGCTGGTGGAAGCCCCGGCGGGGGGGGGGGGGGGGGTGGCGGGGGGGGGGGCGCCCGGCCCCGCGCCGGGGGCGCGGGGGGGGGGGGGGGGGGGGGGGGGGGCGGCGGCGGGGAGGCCTGTCAGCTGCCTGACCAGGCTCTGAGCTGGGCTGGGGGTGGGGCTCGGGCCCTGGTGCGGGAAGGTGTTCTGACGACCCTCCTGACAACATGCCCTTGACCCCCAAGTTAAAGGTGGCCCCGGAGTCCTTGCTGACTTTCAGGGACCTGGCCCTCTTCCTCCATTCTTGGCCCTTCCTGCTCAGTCCCTCACTATTGCTGGTAACCAAGAGTGTCTCTGCGTGTGGGTGAGGGGGTCCCTCTGTGCCCTGGGGGCCTCCTCCCCGCCTCCCTGCCTGTGGCCCTTGAGTGTCCAGGCTCCCCGCCCAAGTCACTCCCTCCCTGCTGTCCTCCCCTCAGCGCTCGTTTCTTCATTCCAGATGTCCTGCCCTTTCCCACTCTTTACTCCTAAACAGCTGGAGTCTGGGGCTTAGGACCCCCGTTGGTCTGGCCCTGCCCCCTGTTGTGCTACTTGCTCTTCTGTTCTTCTGTTGCTTGTCGGCCCGTACACCGGACAGTACAGGAAATAAAGGACCTGTGCGCTACCTGGCCCGCGCTCCGTCGTCCTTCTCTGGGAGTGCGCGCGCGTGCATGCAGCTCTGCTGGGGCAAAGCTGTGGAGAGGCGATGGGCTCCAAATACGATGGGCATCATGTGCCACGGGCTTTTGTTAAATACATGACCTGGTCACATCAACAACCCCTGTGGAGTGGTGGGTGATCTGATAAACAGTTGTCGGAGGAGGAAACAAGCCCAGGCAGGTTAAGTGACCCTCCCAAGGGTCCGAGAGCGAGCTGCGGAACTGGGATGTGAACCCAAGCTCTCAGGCCTCCTGAGTCTGTGCTCAGAGAGACTCCCTTCCCTATTTTTCTGCTCCAGGGATTCTGGCCCAGTGCCCTGGCTGTGAGGGGTAAGGCATGGGCGAGAGTCACCCACTGTCTTAGGTAGAGGGCCCTCAGACCTGCAACAGCATTTGAAAACAAGTGGTTTGTTTGGAAGCTGATCCAGAAAGCATTCCTGGGGGGAGTGGGGAATTGAGAAGGAAAAGGGTGTGCTAGTCACTGGGCCTTAATCCTACTGGGGAACTCTGGGAAGAAGTATAGCCCTTTGGTACACGGGTGTGGTCTGTGGACCAGCGTCATCGGCATCTCCTGGGAGTTTGTCAGAAATGCAGATTCTCAGGTCCCACCCCAGACTTAACAGAGTCAGAATCTGTATGGTCACAAGGACCCCAGGGAATGCACGTGCATGGTAAAGTTTGGGACCCACTGAGATGGAGCTGTCTCAGTTATCCCACTCAAGGGGTGAGGAAGCTGGGCATGCACCGCCCAGCTGACATTTGTCACTGAAAGCCTTGGGCATTAACATCACACTCTGTGCCCCATGTGTGGGTAAGGAGAAGCCCCCTGGCAGAGAATTTTTTTTAAAGATTTAATCATTTATTTTAGAGAGAGAGAGTGTGAGCAGGGAGAGGGGCAGAGGGAGAGAGAGAGAGAGAGAAGCAGACTCCCTGCTGAACGCAGAACCTGATGACAGCTGAATCAGTCAGATGCTTAACCGACTGAGCCACCCAGGCGCCCCAAGACTATTGATGCTTCTAGTGGACCATGGATAGCACACGCAGGAATGGATATTTTTAAATGGTTACACTTTATGTATGTATGCATGTAGTCTCCATGCCCAGCATGGAGCCCATGCTTGAACTCACGTGGGGCTTGAACTCACGACCCTGAGATCAAGAGTCCCATGCTGTACTGACTGAGCCAGCCAGGCGAGGCGCCAAAATGCACTCTCTCTTGAATGTGGGTGGAGGCGTGATGGCATTTGGGGTTCTCTGGTGTGGCAGCTCAGGCCCTGTACACAACGGCTTTTTTTTTTTTTTTTAATTTATTTGACAGAGAGAGACACAGGGAGAGAGGGAACACAAGCAGGGGGAGTGGGAGAGGGAGAAGCAGGCCTCCCACGGAGCAGGGAGCCCGAGGCGGGGCTCGATCCCAGGACCCTGGGACCATGACCCGAGCTGAAGGCAGACGCTTAGGATTGAGCCACCCAGGCGCCCCTACACGACGGCTTTTGAAATATCTGGGCGTGCCTCCTTCCCCAGTGTACAATTACACTGATAAATGGCAACTTCTGAGAATTGATACAGATTGGTAAACCAGGCAATGGAACATGTTTTTCCATTTTGGCAACTGACATCAGCCTTGGGCTCATTTGCTCTTGATCCATCCTCCTTGTATAAGGCAAACAGTGCCCTTCTTGGCCACCCATAGATCACAAGTTTTTTTTTATTTTTTATTTTTTAAAGATTTTATTTATTTATTTTGACAGAGAGAGCACGAGAGCAGGAACACAAGCAGGGGGAGTGGGAGAGGGAGAAGCAGGCTTCCTGCTGAGCCGGGAGCCCGATGTGGGGCTCGAACCCAGGACCCTGGGATCATGACCTAAGCTGACGGCAGACGCTTAACGACTGAGCCACCCAGGTGCCCCAGATCTCAAGTTTAGGGGCACCATGGTCTGAGCCACTGCTGCAAACCCTGTGGGTTAAGGCCCCCTGGTAATTATGTCCACCTTGCCTCCGAGGGTTAAGTGCTGCCACCGGGGTCCCCTCTGTCCTGCAATCCTCTCCTCCCCACTGACACTAAGTAGCCTGCGGCCACAGGAGCATCTCCTACATCAACCCCGGCCCACAGAGGACAACCTCCGCTGGGCTCAACAATGCTTACTTGTCCTCACTAACAGGTTCCTTATGTCCTCCGGGAAAGGGCTGTTCTCTGGACCCTTGCAGGGACTGTAATCATGTGGTGGATGCTCTTGTCTGACTTGACAACTCATTCTAACATGCCTACCTGTCTTTTGACTCCTTCCCCAGTCCTCTGCTGGGGAAGTTCGGGCACTTCACTTGCTACAGACTTTCAGGGAGTCGCTCCCAGCAAGGCATTAGGACTGGCTGTGCGTGTCCTTGTCGGGAGCTGAAAGCCTGAGTAATGGGAGACTGTCTCCCTCTCCCATATCAACAAACTCTCCCTATCCAGTCTCTAGCCCGCCTCCTTGGTCTGCCAGCCTTGAAAATCCCCTCCTGTGTGCTCTCCCGGTTCCTGCTGCGACATGTTATCCGGCTTATTCAGGTCCTGCGGTATTTCGGGTGAATAATCCCTTTTCCCCCATGTTTGGGACAGTGCTTCTGCACATCCTAAGACTTGACCCTAGTTTTTAGTGTGGAAACCCTGAAGGGAGGCAGGGGCAGATCTTGAGAAGCGAGACAGGGAAGGGAGGGCAGTCAACAAAGGATGTCCTCGAGCAGGTACCTGCTGTGGGTAAGTGGGGCTCAGTCCTGCAGGGGAATTCTGGGAGACAGAGCTGAATACATGTCCGAGTCACCCCGCCCGAGGGGTGAGGGAGCTGGGGTATTGATTCTCCCGCTCTCATCTGTCACTGACTCATAGCTGCTTCTGGAGGTGCTAACTCTGCAGCATCTGAAGCCTGCCTTGCACTCGGAAGGCCCTCGGGGGAACAGTGGCATGTGCTTGTGGAAGGATGCTGCTGACAGGCAGAGAACTAGGAGGGAATATGGGTGAAGCATCAACAGTGCCCGTGCTGGCCACTCACCCGGCCATCTGAAGAATATTTATTGGATACCTCCTGTTCTTGGAACCAGGGATACAGCAGGGAAGAGGGACGTGTGGTCCCCACTCTTACAGAGTTGCCCTTCTAACCGGGGAAGCGGACAGTAAAGTAGCTAACGAGACAATGACAGGGTGTGAAATGTGCTATAGAGAGCAACGTCAGAGACTCTGGGGCCGTTAGAGAGAACCGGGTGCTGTGTATGAAGCGGGAGGAGAAGAGCAGGTGGGTCTCTCAGGAAGAGGCGTTTCAGCCAGGACCCCAGGGAGAAAAAGGGGAGCCAGCCATGTTTGTGCCTGGGAAAAGCCTTCGGGGCACAGGGAATGGCGAGGACAAATGTTCTGAGCAGGACCGAGCGCAGGTGCATTTGTGTAAGGGAAAAGGGAGAGAGGAGGAAGGAACATGGCACCTGCCCTGAGGACAGCAGGGCTAGTTTAGGGCTTTGGCAAGGAGTTTAGGTCTTATTCTAAGTGTGACAGGAAGTATTGGAGGGTTAAAACCTGGAGTGGCACCGTTTGATTTATCTTTTAGAAAGCTGACTCTGCTTGCGACCCCACCACCATTTGCCACCTGCACTAGTAGATTTGGGGTCAGTGTTAGGCTCTGGGGACACCCAGAAGAATGAGTCATGGTCCCTGCCCCAGGAGAGTGCTCAGTTCTCCCCACTGCCTCAACCCTGTCCCCACTAACTCCCCTCTCCTGCCCCACACTTGACACAATGTGATCCATTGGAAGCTAATTTATTTTGAATGGTTTTTCATGGGGCTGGGCTGGGCTGGGAGATGGCTGGGCTCTGAAGCTCCGTTCTAGGGACGCTGGTCCCCTTCCTCAGCACTGCGGCGGCCGAAGTCCATCCATCCGTAAGCTGCTTCTTCTTCCTCCACCCACGGTCCCTGCTTCTTGGACAGGTCTGAGGGTCAGAGCGGGGAGAGGACGTGAGGATATGGGAAGGACATCTAGCCGCTGGAGACCAAGGCCAGGGTCAACCTTGGCTGGGCGAGACAAGCAGGGACAGCTGTCACAGCTCCTACCTGCCACCAGCTGTGGGGGACCCTGGAGCCCTAGCTGCCTTCGCTGGTGAGAGGCTGCGCCCAGCCGGTCCACCCAGCGTGGCTCCAGGCCCCTATTTGCCCCTGGATCCGAGGGTGCCTCCTGCAGCTGGGAGCGGGGCCTCCAAGAAGCTTCAGAGGAGGTGGCCAGAGCCAGCGCCAAGATCAGCACGTACACACACAGTCGCTGCATCTTGTCTGCAAAGGAAAGAGGGGCAGAGCTGAAAGATGGGGCCATCCAGACACCCAAAGGCGGGGGCCTGGACCAGATGGACTCTGGGTCCCTTGCTGCTGGCAGGTGCAACACTGTGTGGGGTTGTGGACTGTTCCTCAGCTCGCTTCTCCAATTCCTGCCAACTCCCCCGGCTCCCAGGCCTGCCCCACTTTCCTCCTCACCTACCTTAGTTACAACAGTGGCTTCTCTTGGAGGAGGAGTTTACAACCGAGAGTGATGGTTTCCAAATTTCTGCAGAATTTGAGGCTACGTGAGCTGCTCTGTAGATGTTTAATTCTTTGTAATTTAAAGTGAGCTTTTAAATAGTCATACCAAAGGGCACGTTACAGACGGCCCGGTACCTCTGTGGAGACCACCAGCGTATTCACCGTGTGGTCGGGTCCCACAGTTTCTGCACGGCCCCTGGAGGGAAGATTCTCCCACCATTTTTGCTTAACTGAGGAATATCCTGTGATTGTAGTTAAGCAGTTAAAAATTAAGCTGTTACCATTTGCACCTGTGTGTCAGGGTGACCTGAGTTTGGGGAAGCCATAATACAGAAATGAACTGGATACTCAAATGAATCTAAAATTCAAATCTAAAATTCTATTCTCAGCACTTATGTTCTGTGAGCCTCATTATTCTGATTGGCTTTACCTTTCAGGAACACATTCATATTAATAAAATACTACCTTTTTTTTAAAAAGATTTATTTATTTGACAGTGAGAGACACAGCGAGAGAGGGAACACGAGCAGGGGGAGCAGGAGAGGGAGAAGCCGGCTTCCCTCTGAGCAGGGAGCCAGATGTGGGGCTCGATCCCAGGACCCTAGGATCATGACCTGAGCCGAAGGCAGACGCTTAACGACTGAGCCACCCAGGCGCCCCAATAAAATACTACTTTTACTGTTTTTCATAGTGGGGTTCTCTCTTAGATTTCCTTTGGAAGAGAAAGGGTTCTTGGTGCTAAAGAAACAAGGTTGAAAAATCAGTGATCGAGAGCTACGGTGGCCCATAGGAGCCATGTGTATCGTCCACCGTGGTAGCTACGGGCCTCATGTGGCTCTTTACATTTAAATTAATTAAAATTAAAAACTCCTCCCCCAGGCTAGCCACCTTCCCAGTGCACCTGTGGCTGGTGGCTACCATATTGGACGGGGCAGATAGAGACCCCATCATTGTGGAAAGTTCTTTCAGACTGCGCTGGTCTAGGAAAAAGCTCGAGATGGGATCCAGAAGCCCTGGATTCCAGTTCCAACCCTTCCTTTGTCCTTCTCATCTCGCAGGACTGGGGTGAACATGGAGTAAGGGGGTTGAAGCGGCAAGTCAGCTCAAGGTTTGGGAATGCCAGGGTGGGTTCTAGGCCGAGACCTAGTCTGGCCCTGAGCTAAGAGAAGGGTGGCAGCCCTGGAGACACTGAGGGGTGAGCCTGGTACCTTGATGCAGGGAGTCGTCCCATCAACCCTCTTCCCCGCCTCTCCACTCCCCTCCTGGGTGCTCTCACCTGCAGAGCCGGGACGTGGGCGGTGCTGTAGCCGGCCTGGTGCCTTTCCAGTCCCTGCACTGCTTGGTGCTCCTGCCCTGCCTTATAAAGCCCTCAAGGTCCCTCCCAAACGCCCATGTGGCCAGCAAGACAAAAGGGGGTGGGCACAGGTACATCACCGGTGCCCTGCCCTGTCACTCATTCAGTCAGTCATCCACATGGGGGGGAGGGGCGTTGACCTTCATGGCAGTGAGGGGCTGGTGTGGGGTCGGGGCAGGTCTTCAGCTGGGTATGAGGGTAGGCAGGAGACAGGCTCCCTGGGATCAGAACAGTGCCCCCCACCCAGTCCTTGGGGTCAGAATCCTGGTGTGCCCTCTGACTACGTCCCATTGGGGGGGCAGGGGAAGCGGGTGCACCGAATGACCCTGGATTCAGAGGAAGCATGTTTCGTCATACATTGGTGTTTGAAGAGCAGGGAGTGTGTGGATGTGGAGAGCTGTATTGATCCCCTGTCCCCTCTGCTCGGCTCTGCAAACAGGATGTGAGGTAGTTATCGGGGGCAATGGGCCATGGGCTGATGGCCCCACTCTCTCTGCCTGGTTGCCTCTTCACCTCCCTTGCCTGGAAAACCCTGAGCGTCCCCCGCCTCCTTGTGCCCTCTGTGCTGGTTGTGTTCTGCTTGCAGCTCCCCTCCACCTCGGGTCTGCTTTTACCCCCTGCCTCTTGCAAGCCCCCCACCCAGGGCTCCCTGCACTTGGAGGCTCCCTCCTTTTGTTTTCCATGGGAGAAAGGGATCCGTGTGACGCATTCACCACTTTCCAATATAAAAATACATCTTAAAATGGTAAGCAAAGAGACTAAAGGGCTTGCCCAAGATGTGCCAGAAAACCAAATAGTGCGCTTGTTGACTGATTTGATAAATTGCCATCTCGAGCTGGTTTTGATTTTTCCACGGTTGGCATTAGAGATTTTGCTCTTGTTCACACATCATCAGGCCCCCTCCTTGTCTGGGGGAGTTTTGATACCCCTTGGGTCCTGGATAAAGGGCAGTGGTACCCATGCTCACAGCCAGCCGTGCTGAGAATTAACAGGTGATGCAGCAGGCTGTGAGTGTCCATGGCAACCAGCAGCCGAATGTTCTGGTGAATAACCACTCTAATCCAGGGCAGGGCTCAGTGACACAGCAAATGGAATTAAGTGAAAACGACAAAACCAGTGCAGGCATTGGTGATAATGAATCGAATCCATAATCTTTGAGGGGGCTTGGGAGACGGTGGTGTGGGGAGCAGCTCCGTTCATGTGTTAGAGGAATAGAGATGTTCGTGTTACCATGGTGATGGGAAATGATAAGCTTTCTGTGGAGCCTGAGTTGCACCAGAACCCAAGATTTCTGCTGTGGAGGGGGTTATGAACCGCCCTCCCCTGGCCACCTTGGCTGTTCTTGGCAGGCTGGTCACACCAGGGCTGGTGATAGCAGCAAACAGAAGCGGGTACCCACTCAACAGGCGATGAGGGGACCCTTGTCGGATGGGAAAGGGAAGGGTTTCCGGGCCTTGCCCTTTTCCAGATGTTGAACTTCGAGCAGATCTCTCCTCTTCTCTGAGCTATTTTCTTCTTCAAGAAATGAGGAAAATAACTGGGACTGGTGGGGGGGAGTCTTGTGAAGGTGATGTACATAAAGCACCACGCACTGTGCCCAGAACATCGCAAATCCCTAATTTGTTTGCACCTTCTCCCTTATCCTCTTTAGGCCTCAGTTAGCCTCAGCTGTGAAATGGGAATCATTCATTCCTACCTCATTGGGCTGCTGTGAAGGGGAAATGTAACAAGGTCTGCGCACACACTTGGCACACATCAGAGTTTCTCCTTTCCCAAGACTTAGGAGGGTAATTCCCTAAAAAGCATCATCTGTGAATCTAAGCTTTTCCCTCCGGCTGGCCATGACTCAGAGGGGCACTTGTCCTGGGTTGCCACTGAAAGAGGTGGCAGAGATGGAGCCTATGGAGGTTGGACCTCTCAGAGGCCAGTATCGACTGGTATACAGAGGATTTGGGAACTGGTGAGGCCAGGAGAGACTCCCGGCTCCAACACTTTGACTCGCTGGGTGACCAGAAATTTCAGAGTCTACCAAATTGAAGACCAGATCCCAGACCCTGGGGCCAGCCCCCTCCCTCCCTCTGTGGACCCTGCCCTTGTTCTCACAATAGTGACAATGCTTTGTGCCAGGCTTTTTGTATGAATAAATGTAGTTGCTCTTCACCATGGTCCTTGGACGTAAGTACTAGTGTGTCCCTATTCCACAGATGAAGAACCTGAGGCTCACACAGGTGAGCAATCCCTGTCCTGAGTTTACAGGACCAAGGAGTCTTGGACCTGAAATCCTGGTTCTGGGATCTTTTTCCTCCCAGGAGAGGTGTGGTGGGCAGAATAATGGTGCCCCAAAGATGTCCATACCCCAATTCCTGGGACCTGTGAATATATGAGGTTACATGGCAAAAGGGACTTTGCAGATGTAATTATAGACTTTAAAGTAGGGAGCTTATCCTGGATTATCTGAGTGGGCCGCATTTAATCAGATGAGCCCCTAAAACATTCTTTGGCAGGACGCCTGAGTGTGAGGTCATGATCCCGGGGTCTTGGGATCGAGTCCCGAGTTGGGCTCCTTGCTCAGCCGTGAGCCTGCTTCTCCCTCTGCCTCTCCCCCTGCTGTGTGCTTTCTCTCTCTCTAACAAAGAAACAAAAAAACAAAAAAGTTCTTTGGCTAAAGGCGGAAGTGATATGGCTGAAGGATGAATCAGAGATTTGAAGAATGAGGAGGATTCCACCTGCCGTTGCTGGTTTGAAGATGGGAGAGGGAGAGCAGCAGGCTGAATGCAGGTGGCCTTCAGGAGCTGAGAGAGGCCCCCAGCTGAGGCCCTGGACCGCAAAAAACTGAATTCAGCCAACAATCTGGATGAGCTTGGAAGCAGGTTCATCCCCAGAGCCTTTAGAAAGGAGCACAGCCCTGGTGACGCCTTCATTTTGGCCCAGGGACCCACGCTGTAATTGGGACTCCTGACCTACGGAACTGTCAGAGAATGAATTGGTGTTGTGTTGTAAAGTTTGTGGTAATTTATTATGGCTGGAACAGAGCACAGATACAAGGGGTTCTGGCCTCATGAAGGTTTCTGTCCGTAAGAACTGGCCCTGTGTGAATTTGCATGTGATTTTTCTTTTTTTTTTTTTTTAAAGATTTTATTTATTTATTTGACAGAGACACAGCGAGAGGGAACACAAGCAGGGGGAGTGGGAGAGGGAGAAGCAGGTTCTTCGCAGAGCAGGGAGCCCGTTGCGGGCTCGATTTCAGGACCCCGAGATCATGACCTGAGCCGAAGGCAGAGACGCTTGACGACTGAGCCATCCAGGTGCACCTGCATGTGATTTTTCAAATACAGGTAAGGCGGATGTTGGTTAAAGTATCGGGCCATTCATTCATTCCATTTTCCTTCTAGTTAGTGAGCACCTGCTGTAAGCTGAGGGTAGGATGAGGCCCCGGGGATAAGAGGTGAATATGATTGGCCCTTTCATGGCTTGCTGGCATTTGGATTCCAGGGGAGGAGGGCACAAACACTAGACATAATAACAACAGTGGGGAGCGCGTTCCCCGTGGAGGGAGACTCCCCGGGGGCAGCTCTGCACGCCTGGCCACACTCCCACTGGCCAGGGCTGGCCCTGGCAGGCGGCGGTCCCGGGGAGCTGCAAACCGCCGTCAGAGGCCTTCCGGGCCTCCTCGTTGGTTATTGATGGCGGACAAGGGGGAGGCTGGGGATGCGTCTCTGCCCCAGGCAGCGCGGCCTGTGGGGGGGGTGAAGGTGCTGGGACAAACAGGGACACCTGGGAGGCGTTCATGTCAGCATGGGCATCCGTGGTCCCTCCCGGGGTGGGGGGCTGCAGAGGAGGAAGTGGGTCCACGACTCTGCTCTCCCAGGGTGGTCAGGTAGCAGGACCACAGGGACGGTCGGCGGGCTGCTCTCGGGCTGAGCCGGAGAGGGTGCCCTGGGATGAGCTCAGGGGCCATGTGACCCACCCAGCTGCCCAGGAGGGAGAGCAGAGGGCACCCCCCGTTCCAGACTCCGCCTCCTCTCCCCTTCTCCTCTGATGCCCACCTGTGCCTTAGGAGCGGTGGCTCTGGATCCACACCTCATGTTGGGATCTCGTGTGGAGCTCTAAATGCACCTGCACGCCCAGGGCGCTAATCAGAAGTCTTCTCAAATCAGAAGCAGGGGTGAGACCCAGGGAGTAGCTGGAAGTCTGTGCACGGGCCTGGCCTTTGTGTATGTGGGAGGCCAGGACAAGGAGGTTTTGCTGCCCTGGGCTGAATCCCAGCTTTGACACTTCCTAGCTGTGATCTGAGGCAAGTCACAGACGGAGTATGCGCCCCATACTTACGCGGGAGGGCCACAGTGAGGGATGAGACACCTGTAGCATTCACTTGGTCTCTGCCGCATGGGAAGTTCTCCGTAAGGGTCTGCGGTTCTCATTGGTATTTTCAGCACCACAGCCTTACCTGCTCCTCATCCGTGCTGCTGCATCCTGCTGACTTCCAGAATATTCTACCCCACTTTCCTTGATTATTTTCTTCTCCACTCTTCCCTGTAATAGTCCCTGGAGCCTTCCCTCACAGGTTAACGCCGCCTCCTCCATGCAGGCCTCACCCTAGCCCCTCAGGTACACCTACCTTCTGCTTCCTGCAGCCTTGGCTCACAGCCTGGCTCCCCCCCTGGGGATTGTTTTGCCCCCCATATCTTAACAGCAACACCTTCCGCGGTTGCATGAATGCTGACAGGGCCTATTATCTCACTTAACAATCAAAATCAAGCCCAGAACCTGTTTGCAGACTGTCAAAACTCATTGAATGCACACGTTTGTCAAAACCCATTGAGGGCACTTGGGATTGTGCATTCCATTGTACATAAATTTTATTAAAAAAAAAGAACCATAATGAAGTTGAACTCTAGTTAATACAGTATTTAGGGCAAAGTGCATTGTATTTCTTATTTTATTTTATTTTAAGATTTTTGTTTATTTATTGAGAGAGAGAATGATAGAGAGCATGAGATGGAGGAGGGTCAGAGGGAGAAGCAGACTCCTTGCTGAGCAGGGAGCCCGATGCGGGACTCGATCCCGGGACTCCAGGATCATGACCTGAGCCGAAGGCAGTCGCTTAACCAACTGAGCCACCCAGGCGCCCCCATTGTATTTATTTTAAAATGCATAAAAGTAAAATGGATAGATAGGAGATAGACAATAATAAAATTATAGAATCTAGGTGGTGGGCATATGAGTCTTCACTTTAAAATTCAACTTTTCTGTGTATTTGAATATTTTTATAATAAAATATTAGAAAGTATTTTGTTTAGCTCTATCAGTGGTTTTAAGATGGGAAAAGGATCCTAAAAGCACCAGTGTGAGCGGAGTCTTTACTCAGGGGCATTTTAGAGTTGAGGGTTGGCCAGGTGAAGCTGCTTGCCCATGCCTGACAGCTGAGGGAGTGGAGCTGCACGCCTGGCCGGTCCTCTCCAGACTCTGTGCTACTACCACTCCTGGGCCCCAGCCTCTGTCCCACCCTCCCTCCAGAAGCCCAGCTCCTGCTGAATCTGCCTTTGCTGTGACTGCCGGTTCCTCCACCTGCCTTGGTTCTCACAACCCACCTACCCGTCCTGGTCTCACTTTCCTCCCTCCCCAGCCTGGCCCCATGGTTTTTTTACTTCATTTATGGGCCATGTACCTAGATTGCTACCCCTGTCCTGCTTCAGAACCTGCCAGGCTAGTCCCCACCCACCACCCCTTCCTCAGCTCCTGCCTCCCCATCCCTGCAAAACAGGGAAGTTCCTGAAAGTGGCCAGTGGATTCAATTGTAAATTAATATTCTCAGCTGGATGGTTGCCTGGCAACCTAGTGAGTCAGGTTCCCTTCACTCCCAAGGCCATCTGACGTCAGCCCCCTTCTCCCGGCCCAGTGACCACAGTGGTCTGGGTCGACCTTCTGCTCTTTTCTCACTGGAGGGTATGCAGCCTTATCAAGTTCAGCGCCCCCACGATGGACCTTCATCCCAGACCCTCCTGCCTGCTCAGAGACCTAATGCCTTCCCTTTCCGTTCATTCATTCCTAAGTACCCACTTTGTGCCAGGCACTGTGTTGACCCTGAGAACACAATATTGATCAAGACGGTCTTTGTTCCTTTTCTCTTGGGGAGAGACAGTGTGATGATGAGCTTAAGGTACCATGGATGGTTGGGGGAGGGAGGAGGTGGGTGGGGAAGGCTTCTCTTTGGCGTGGCCCTTGAAATTCTCTTAAATGCAAGCTTTCTGATGTCTATAACATGTTTTCACCTCCCTCTTCCCCTAATAATGGTGATTTTTAAAATTTACGGAGCCCTTCCATGGCCAGACCTCCATGCTAAGCACTTTAAGGGCATTATGTCTTTTTTTTTTTTTAATATTTTATTTATTTATTTGAGAGAAAGAGAGAGCACAAATGAGTGGGTGGGGAGGGGCAGAGGGAGAGGGAGAAGCAGACTCCCCGCTGAGCAGGAAGCCTGACATGGGGCTCGATCCCAGGACCCCGCGATCAAGACCTGAGCCAAGGCAGATGCTTAACTGACTGAGAGACCCAGGTGCCCCGGGTATTATGTCTTTGGAGTCCTTACCACAACACCACGAGGAGGGTAATGCTATTGCCCCTAGCTGAGGAAACTGAGGCACAGAGAAATTGGTGAAACAATGAAGCAGTTCACCATGGGCTTTGAGCATCCCTGAGTCTTGCTGAGTATGCCAAGAGGGTAAGGTCACAGCAGCTCTTTACTCGGGCCATTTCTCAGGGTTGTATTTTCAGTGAGTGACCTTGAGGAACGAGGTCATGTCTCCCTAGGGGACATACAGCAGCCTTGCTTACTACTTCCTACAGAAGCAGTAGCTTCCCAGGGTCTGTGTCCTTGTCTGCCTCCCAACTATGGCCTGTGTAGCCTCTCTGTGGGTCTGTAATATGTTACCACCAAGGGCAAGGGGGATTGATGCAAAGTATACTGCTAGCTGGATTGTGAGTAATAACGTTACTTGTCTCTGATCCAAGGGTCTTGTGTCTTCTGCCTGCGTTGATGAAAGAGTAATAGGATAGCTTATCTGCTCGTGAGTAGGGCGAAGTCAAAATCCCACACTCAACCCAGTGACTAGCTCGGGGCACAGAGCCCATCAGATGTATAGTTGAGGCTTGAACCTAGACAGTTGGATTCTATAAGCATAAAGAAAAGCCTTTCCTTGTTGAGGGCTGCGTCCTCTATAGCGAACCTTCTCTTCCCTGCACGCTGTAATCTGTTGAGCCAGTGAGTGGGGTTGCTTGGGGTGGCAGACTGGGGCCGGAGAAACGAGGGAGGTTTCGGTAGCTGAATTCACCTGTAGTCTTGCTTGGCTATTAAAAAAAGCTGTTTCAGCGAAGGGAGAAGGGGAGGTGCGTTTCTTTAGGCTTTACTGAAGTTCCTCCTGTTTTATAAACCTGCCTAATTCTGAACCTCCCTGGCAGAGGGTAAGGACATTTCTGTTCACCAGCCCAAAGTGGTGGTACTTCCATGTGGTAAGGGCAAAACCCCTTCTCATAATTTGCCTACCCAGCCAGGTCTGGCGTGATACAATTAAAAATACATATATGAGGGGTGCCTGGGTGGCTCAGTTGGTTAAGCATCTGCCTTCGGCTCAGGTCATGATCCCGGGGTCCTGGGATCGAGCCCCGCATCGGGCTCCCTGCTCAGTGGGGGGTCTGCTTCTCCCTCTGCCCCTCCCACCCCACTCATGCGCACTCTCTCTCTGTCTCAAATAAATAAAAAATCTTTAAAAAATACATATATAAGATCTATTTATCGAGATATAGTGCACACATCACACCATTCACTTTTTTTTTTTCACACCATTCACTCCTTTAAAGTACACAAGCCAGTGGCTTTCAGCACATCCACAAAGTGGCACAACCATGACCTTTATCTAGTTCCAGAATATTTGCATCACCCCAAAAGGAAAGCCCCCATACCCATTTGCAGTCACTCCTCATTCCTCCCCACCCCACTCCAGGGAATGACTAGGAAATGAAAAGAGGTTTGTGAGTAACTGTTCGGGGAACTGGCAGCACCAGATCACCTTACAAGGAACTCCCTCCTCATCGACTGTTTGAAATTTAAAGTTGCTCTCTCAAATAGCACGTAAAAAGGAAACCCAAACCACAGGGTACTAGAACATTACAGCCACGAGAATTCTAAGAGATGGGAGTAGATGGTCAAAATCAAACAAAGATAAATTATAGGCTTGTCCAGATGGTCCCTGTCATAGGCTGACTGTGACCCCTTGCCTAAGTATGGCTGAAATAATTTAGGTGTTTGTACCCTGGTTTAGTATCTGACTCCCCGGGTAGAGTATAGACTCCAGGAGGAGGAAGGTGGGCTTTGCCTTGTTTGTTGCTGATCTGTACTGAGTGAGTCCTCCAGAAATGGGAATGAATGAGTGAACACGGCCAGAGAGTGGGCAGTGGGTTCTGGGCTTGAAAGAGAAGTTGAGGCTGGAAACAGTGTTAGGATCATGACCCAGGGTGAGGCTGCCAAGGGAGAGGCACTGAAGGCCAAGACTGTCTTCATCCCTTTGGAACTCCCTACACTTGGAGAATGGAGGGATGGAAGGTCCAAGCAGGTGGAGAGGTCACAGGGTGCCGAGTGGGAGACCTTATTGGATAATCAAAGAGGGCTGGTGTATGGTGCCCAATGCTGCAGGAAATAATTGTAGGACACGAGGACATCCAAGGCCCTGTCCGTCTTCCCCTACTGGAACGTAGTGTCCATATGGGCAGGGATCTCTGTTCAGTGCTACATCCCCAGCGCCTCAAAGGGTGGCTGGTCCATACGCAATGCTGAATAGATGTTTACTGAATGAATGAATGACTCATGCTATGAGAAGTTTAAAATTAGCAGGCTTAGCTTTTGTAACATCATGATTTTCTCTCTTTCCTTTGCGTTTCTACTTGGCAGAGCAGGAGGGAAAGGGTGAATTAAACCAGTGGTCTTGGGGGGATGTGGTTTTGCCTCCCAGGGGCATTTGACAATGTCTGGAGATAATTTTGGTTGTTGGCGTTCGTGGGAAGGCGTGCTATCACCAAGTAGTGGGTGGAGGTCCGAGATACTGTTAAACATCCTATGATACACAGGTCAGCCCCCTCCTCCCCAACACATAATTATCTGGGCCCAAATATTAATAGTGCTGAGTTAAGTGAAGCCCCCGGTTACACAAACCCATGGGAATTATCATAAGCCTGGGCAAGCGCTTTGTGAAGCTGTCCACATGAATGTCTTCTGTCCTACATCCAACAGTAAAGCAACTAAAGCTCTGTCTCAGCGAGTCTGGATTCCTTTGGACTCAAAATCCCTGTCATATCAATCAATAATCTAGAGGACCAACTTGGGAACTTTAGATCTTTTTCATCATATGCCAGGAGTATGTCTGGCATTTTAAGCAAAAAATAATTTGAAGTTGGTAAATTATGATCGGTTCCTTTAAAGTTCAACTTATAATCTGTAATAATCATACCAGGCAAAGACAGCTTTTGACTTTCCCCAGTAAAGAAGTGACAAAACACTGTTTAGATTTAATTAGAAGGAAAAGCATGACTTCAGACAAATTAAAAAGGGATACTGCATCACGTTTGGTTCTGAGAACAAATGTATATTAAAATGTAGATTTAGGGCGCCTGGGTGGCTCAGATGGTTAAGCGTCTGCCTTCGGCTCAGGTCATGATCCCAGGGTCCTGGGATCGAGTCCCGCATCGGGCTCCCGGCTCAGCGGGGAGCCTGCTTCTCCTTCTGACCCTCTCCCCTCTCATGCTGTTTCTCTCTCGCTCACTCTCTAAAAAATAAATAAATAAAATCTTAAAAAAAATAAATAAATAAAATGTAGATTTAGGTTTCATTATGTACTTAAAAAACAATCTAATGTTCATTGGGATCCCCTTATATTTGTTAGAGCTTTTGTATTATTTTTCCTAGGGGGTGACAGAAGAGAGTTTCAGGCTACTCACATGCAGGCACATTACAAATGGCACTTGAGAGATGCAGGCTGCCTTCGGTTCCAATGAAGGAAAAGTCAAATTAGTTCTAGCTGTCACTGTATTTTCTCCTTTGGCATTGTTTTTGACATCCTGGAGACCTCTTAATCAGATGGATGGGACCTGCAGGTCTGGTGGGCTTCGATGGAGGTGAATGGCTAGATCATCATCACTCATGGGCCACCCCCAGGGGTTCTGTCCTGAGGCTCTGGGGGCTAAGCCCACGCTTGGTACCACTGCAGGGCTCCCCAGCTGATCCCGGTCACAGCCAGGTCTCTGTACCTCTTAGCTAGTGCAATGAACTCTGTCCATATGCAGCTCATACGGTTGCTTTCCACACTTCAACAATTTTTGTGTGTTTTAAATGCACATCTAAAACCATAATGGAGGGGCGCCTGGGTGGCTCAGTCGTTAAGCGTCTGCCTTCGGCTCAGGTCATGGTTCCAGGGTCCTGGGATCGAGCCCCACATCAGGCTCCCTGCTCGGCGGGAAGCCTGCTTCTCCCTCTCCCACTCCCCCTGCTTGTGTTCCCTCTCTCTCTGTGTCTCTCTCTGTCAAATAAATAAATAAAATCTTTAAAAAAAAAACCATAATGGAAAATGCACTTATAAAAATTAGAAGTCCATAAGGTACCCAGCTGGCTCAGTCGGTAGACTCTGTGACTCTTGATCTCGGGGTTGTGAGTTCAAGCCCCACGTTGGGTGTAGAGATTACTTAAACATAAGATCTTAAAAAATAAAAGTCATGTTACTGTCTTTTTTAACCAGCTTGCGGACCTCAATATGAGGTCTCCTCATTTTATGGTTCAAACCGGTGCTTCTCAAGCTTTGTTAAATGCCGATTGTTAAAATGAAGATGGCTTTATGGGGTCTGGGGTCAGGCTTGAAATTCTGTCCTTCCAACGAGCTCCCAGGGGACACTGAGCTGCAGGAGTCTATAGTTCTGTCTCTAAGGTGGACCATGGAACCTACGTAGGTCACGTCTCTCTGCATTGGCCTTGTCCTTGGGCTTGTTTTCTCCTGTTGCACAGAAATGGAGAATCAATTACTTGACACACATGGAATGATGGTCATGTTTATGCTCCATGTTAACACTTTCAACCTCTGTGCTCCCTGTGCTTCCTGTTTTTAGTCAATTGCCCATTCTGGGTATAAATAGGCCATCAAGGACTAAGATTAAAGACAATTTAAACCGGGCAACGGCCCTGGCTGCTGACGCGGGATGGTGGCTGGCGACAGTGGCTAGGGAACAAGGGAGTCACGCACAGGCTTCTGAGGCTGTGGTCCGGCTGCTGTGTGTGTCCCTTCTGCCCAACACACACTCGGTTTTGGAGCTGTTTAGAAATATCTTTAAATAGTTATTCATTTTCAAAGTCGATATTGGAACAGGCACGTTTCTGCTTGCGATGCTGTACCTGGAAGAACTTCGTTAATCCTGAGGCTTTGTAAGCCTGGGAGGAAACCACAGACCCGTGATTCTTAGCTGGTTTGGGTAGTGGGCTCTTTTAAGAATCTGATAAAAGCTGTGGACGGTCTTGCCAGAAAATAACCACATGTACGTTACACACAAAACCTCAGGGGTTGGTTTCTCAGATGCTGGTAACCAAGTTCTGACCCTTGGCCACCCCCTTCTCAAACCATCTTAAATATAGTACTCCTGATTGCTTTCTCTGAAGCTTAGCTCTGGTAATGCTCTCTCCACCGCATGTTTCCTCAATAGCTCCCCATCAGCCACAGTAGTGTTTCCCTAGTGTGGTTTGTGGCCCTCCCATATGAATTGGCCGATGCTGATGCTGGTTAAAATAGCAGGTTCCTGGGCCCCACATCAGAAGAACCTCTGGATCAGAGTCTCTGGCTCTAGAGGGGGCATTTCCTGGAGCACTGTGGGCCAGGCATTCTGACCTCAGAGGCTGTTGTACCTCATACCAAGTGAATAAAATGCATCCATGGGCCAAATAGACATTTTCTGTAGTTTTTTGTGAAAGACATAAATTTTATAAATCTGAGTTTTGTTAAAAATAATATCGTTCTTGGGGCGCCTGGGTGGCTCAGTCTGTTAAACATCTGCCTTCAACTCAGGTCATTGTCCTGGGGTCCTGGGATGGGGCCCCGCATCCAGTTCCCTGCTCAGTAGGGGGCCTGCTTCTCCCTCTGCCACTCCCCCTGCCTGTGTTCTGTCAAATAAATGAATAAAATCTAAAAAAAAATACTGTTCTTGGGGCACGTGGGTGCTGTCGGTTAAGCATCCAACTCTTGATCTCAACTGAGGCCTTGATCTCAAGGTTTTGAGTTCAAGCCCTGCATTGGGCTCCATGCTGAGCATGGAGCCTACTTAAAAAAAAAGTGTTCTTTCTCTAGAAAATTTTATTATATTTACATATACAAGAATTATATTGCAGTGATAGCCAGTGTTACCTCTTATAGTGTTAAACACTTACCCATTCTGAGTTTTGCAATTTTTGGGTCAAATTTTGTAGGCCCTTGAAAAACAGGTGGGATTGTTCCACTAACACCCGGTTGAGCCTAACTATCCTGGGGTGGGGGGGGGGGCTAGAATCTGAAATTTTTTTTTTTTTAAAGATTTTTATTTATTTGACAGAGAGAGACACAGTGAGAGAGGGAACACAAGCAGGGGGAGTGGGAGAGGGAGAAGCAGGCCTCCTGCGGAGCAGGGAGCCCGATGCGGGGCTCAATCCTAGGACCCTGGGATCATGACCTGAGCCGAAGGCAGACGCTTAATGACTGAGCCACCCAGGCGCCCTAGAATCTGAATTTTTAACAACCTTCCCCAGAACAGTGTTTCATGAATATTTGAATTAGGAGGATTTAAGAGAGTCCAAGCGAAGAAATGGCCAAAGCCTCACACTACTTGCTAATTCTGAAATAATGTGTACCTCCTGAAAAGTTAAAGATTAGTCAGGGAGCTCTTCATTTCAAAGCCTTATGAACAGTAAACTGTGTTTTCACACTCACGCCACAAGGGGGCAGCATCCAGGACGGTAAACAAGGAAGCGGGTCAATTCCAGAGCTAGTTGGTAGAATGTTTAGTTCCCAAATATATCGTGTTTCTTTGTTTTATTTATAGGTAAACTTTGAATAGGCTTTAAAGCAGTTTTTGTGGATTCCTGTGCAGTTTTAGCTGACCAGTATTCATTTTGTCTTGCTAACACATTTTTTTTTTTTTAAAGATTTTATTTACTTGACAGAGACACGAGAGAGAGAGGGAGGGAACACAAGCAGGGGGAGAGGGAGAGGGAGAAGCTGGCTTCCCACCGAGCAGGGAGCCCGATCTCTTCTCAGGGCAGCTGCCACATCTCAGATCACGACCTGAGCCAAAGGCAGATGGTTGACGACTGAGCCACCCAGGCGCCCTAACGCAGTTTTAAGGACCTTTGAGTCTGTGTCTGCTTGTCCCTGTGGCAGAGGGGTGGGCCTGGGTCGGGGCAGGGAGAGTGAGCGGAGAGAGGGGGGAAGTAGGAGAGGGAAGGGGAGAAGGGCAGCCAGAAGAGTGAGGAGGCAGAGAGGAGACTGGGGCGGGAGAGAGGAACCAACAGCCCAGAGCTGGGAGACACTCCTCACCATCTGCTCTTCGCTGTGACTCTTACGCAGACTAACCTCTGAATGTTTTCAGCTTGTGGCGCAGCCCACTGCGACCTCACACCAGCCTTCCAGCCCTCCTTCCCCTCTGCTGCCTTCTCATTGCCTCTGTGCGGGCACAGCTGCATCACTTCTCTGAATCCGTCTTACCACGGGGCTGAGTTCCTACTGTTTAGAGACCAGTGTACACTGTAGGCACTTAGCACAGGCCTGACATACAGTGGCAGACAATACGGGGTCATTTCTGCTCTATGTAAGGCCTTTGTTCCAGCCAAACGGTCCTACCTCAGGGCCCTCATAGACACTGGATGCTCCCACCTCTGGGTCTTGACTCCTCCGACCCGAATGCCCTGCTTCAGATGGCACCTCTTTTATGAAGCTTTTCCTGGCCCCCTTGGGTGTGGATGGGGTGAGGAAGATTTGCCAGTCCCAGACACCTGTGGCTGCTTTCTGCCTCATGTTCAAGGTTCTGTGCGGGTCCTTCCTATCAGGCCATTTCCTTCCCGAACACAGGGTGTTGTCCTGATTGCTTTTGTGTGCCCCGTGATTCTCCACTCTACACTGCATGTACCATCTCTGTAAAATGGTAGAGCTATTTAAATTGTGAATGTGTAGGTTATCTGGTGGGAAGGGCAGAAGGCAGAGATCCTGGGTTCTGGATGAAACTCTTACCACTGATTGGCCCTGCAGATTTCCATCAAATGGGCACAACTATGCTTTATTTCAGGCCTGAGACACTGAATTAGGGTGTTCACAAACCTGCCATGCTCACAGGGAGTTGCTTTGATTGGTTCTACAGATGGTTGGTTGATTTAATACCGATGTTGCTAGCTTAACTCAGAATCATGTCATTCTAGAAAACTTAATTCCTTAAAAGGCAAGTTTTCTCAATAGCCTAGCACAGGACCTACCCAACTACACGATTCCGTTTTGTCTTCTGATTGTGGTCTTCTGTGGGTTTGGCTGCCAAGGTTGCTTCTAGAAGTTTTTGAAGAATAGCCCTTCTGCTCTACAGTCAAATCTTAGATTTACAACCATCACCAAATGTTACAATGCCATTATGTTTGGTGCCAACTGGCGAAGTTCTGTTTGCTAAACAGATGTTTTTGTAGGACCTTGTGTTACAACCACGTCTACCTCCCAGATTACAGTCCTCTCTTCTCAGGGCAGCTGCCACATCTCAGCCTTCCATCTCCTCTCCTTCCAGGTCGGCCTCTGTACAGACTCACAAGGCTGCCCATCTACAGGAGGATGGTGATTCAAGTGTCGATTCCTCAGACTACTCTCTGCAGTTTAAAGCCTGTGTTTTATGATCTGAAATTGGTACCAATTCATGATCCACATGCTAGAATTTTAGAATGAATGGAGCCACGAACGATGTCCACATATTCATTGTCCTGTCGAAGGAAGGCCTCTGGACAGTTTATTTCAGCAATACTTCTAGTCACTGAACTTTGTTGCACTATAAACCTACTCCCGGGGCACCTGGGTGGCTCAGTTGTTGAGCATCTGCCTTTGGCTCAGATCATGATCCCAGCATCCTGGGATCGAGCCCCAATTCGGGCTCTCTGCTCCGCAGGAAGCCTGCTTCTCCCTCTCCCCCTGTGTTCCTGCTCTCACTGTCAAATAAAATCTTTAATTAAAAAAAAAAAAAACCTATTCCCTGGAAAAGGCACTTTTGTATACCTCCTAGGGGTGTGAGGATTAGATCAAGTCCCACACCAGGTCTGTCCCTTTGTTACAGCATTTAAGCCAAGATCCGGTCACTGAGGGGACTCGAGGGTTTCCAACCAAACTGCTCCATCAGCTCACAAGGCAAGTTCCTCCAGAGCCACCAAGCAGGGACAGCCATCACCACTACATCTGTCCACCATGCCTGCAACACAGCTGACCTGTGGGCAACTTGGGAAGGACAAGCTCACTAAAGGTTTTCTTGGCCAAGAGGTGGAAGCCCCAGGTGAAGTTGAGCTGTGGGTGTAGACTATCCTTCACTGCCCATTTCTGTGGTTCCTTCACACATACGAGCCTGATTATACATAAAATACAATCTGCAAGTCAGGTGTTTCTGAAAACAAGTTTTATTTAAATAAGGGTTTAAATACATTACATAACATTAAAACTGAAGGAAAAAATAAACCAAAACCAGTCTGTTACTTCACATGGCATTGGGCAGCTGTTGCTAGGAAGTTGCAAGCTCTACAGCTAGCTACATGACTGATACATCAGTTTGAAGTTTGTTCCCTTGTCAAAAGTTTAACTCCTATGAAGGCTGGCCTCACATTCTGGTGTTTGGACATCGATTAGCTAGGACAGGTCTGGTCAAAAAGACCTTGGTGGCAAGTCAGATGTCCTATCACGCCTCACTAGAGGGAAGGTGGCCGCTCTAAGCTCTGCCCACCTGGTCAGGTTGGAGACACCAGGGATCTTTCTTTGACTACCAGTGACTCCCTGTAGCAGCACAGCTGCGGTTGCGGTCTTACCCCATCCTGTCCTCTCAGCTTCACCGTGGGCTGTTCAGGTCGTGACATTCTCTTAGGGCAGGGAACTCTGAAGAGGGAGAGCCGAGGAGCTTCTGGCCAGACATAGCCATCTGTGATCTTGGGGCTCTGTGCTGGACCGAAACATCACATTACTGCTTGGTTTCAGGCCGGACACTGCCAGGCGCCTACTGCTTGACCTCTGTTTAAATGAGGGACTTCAAGACTAGACAGCATGGCTCTTTTCAGTTTATTGCATGAAGGAGTTACACTAGTCCAAGTTAAAAGCAGACCCCAAATGGTTACATTATACAAGCTGTGAGGTTTTTAAACTTGTGACAAGGGACAGAAGGGAAATTCTACTCATTGCAAGGAAATCCTCACTTAAGCTTCAGTGAGCCAAAAGCACTTAAAACCCATGAACCTTCAGCTGGTCGTCCTTAGCCAGTCCAATCTGCAAAGAAAAAAGGACAAAGTTATAATAGGGGATATGAAGAGAATTAAAGTCCCCATTTCTGATGGCAACAACTTTGCTTGCTTCTACAATAGGCAAGAAAACTCCAAGAGCCTAGGCACACACTTGACCACTATGAGCACAATGGTTCTTAACTCAGGTTATACCGTTAAGAACCAATGATGTAACAGGATTTTAGCACTTAGGAATAGCCAGCCAGACATCCTCTTTTAGTATCTGTGTGTAATTTAAAATGGCATCTTTAAAGTAGATCCATGTACAGGGCATCTGGCTGGTTCAGTTGTAGAGCATGCAACTCTTCACCTTGGGGTTTTGAGTTCAGACCCCACATTGGGTTTAAGTAGAGATTACTTAAAAAAAAAAAAACAATAACAAAAAAACCAGATCCATGTAAGGGGTGATTTAAGGCAGGTAAGTCCTTAAAAAAAGAAATACTCGTGTATATATTTCGAAACTCAACTGTTGTTTTGTAGAGCTTTAACAAACTAGGCACGATCTGATAGTGGCCAGGACAGAGGCACAAATGAATTATGAAGAAGTGACTGAACTCACCTCTACCAGGAACTGGCATATGTTCTTGCGCTGGTCACCCTGTAGCTGAATTACTTCTCCATATTCTGGATGCTCAATCACAGTACCATTGCAGGCAAATTTCTGCAAGCACCAACAAAGCAAAACAAATTAGGCCAAGCAACAGTCCGCGTGCACTAACAATCTCTAATGAGAAACAATACAAGTCAGCACCCCTACCAGAGCAAGTTAAATGTGATTTTCCTACAATCTCATTGAAGACCTACCTTCTTAAACGCCTTCACTAGTTTCTTTTTATCGTAATCATCAGCGATCCCTTGGACAGTAGTAAGGGTCTTCCTGCCGTTTCTCTGTTGAATTCTTATATGGATATAATCCTCAGTGCCAGCAGGAAGCAGATCATCACCCTTACTTGCATCAGCAAAGGGGTCTGGGAAGAAACATCAAGCTCGTTTAGAGCTGCTGGGGCTTAAGTGCCACTGCCACTCTCCCAATGGATCATTTTTGCACGCGCGGAAACACTGAAATCGCCAGGGCCTAGGTCACGTCAGATCTGTCCTTGCTGGCTGTCCGCGAACGGGTCAGTCCGGGGCGGCCGGCTTCCCCAGCGCCGGGGAAAGCCTGGGCCTTCTGCCCCAGGCCCGCCCTCGGAAGACGATCACGTGCCGGGGGAGCCTGGGCGGGCGGGCGGACGGGCGGGCAGCGCCCCACCCGGCTGATGCAACCGGCCGGAACCCGACCACCAAGGCGGGGCCAAGCTTCCCGCCCCATTGGCGGGAGCGTTTGTCACTTAGGAAGACGCCGCCTCTCACTCCCGGCTCCGTGACAACGGCGATTACGTAACGGACGTGACGCAGGGGTGGCGGGAGGGGGCGGGTGTGGCCCAAGGCGGCCTGGGAGCCATTAGTAAATGCGCCACCCGAGACGCCGGGCCGCCCAAGGGCTGCCTCCCTGGCCGCTCCTGCCGGTCGCGCTTTAAGGGCAGATCCCAGGGCCCGGGTCAAAGCCCCGCTTCCTACGAGCCCGGACATCTTCCCTCAGCCTATGTTTACGAAAGCCCGGAACACCGGCAGGTTTCCGGGCCCCGTCTCCGAGCCCAAAGCACTTCGCCACCCCACCCAGGCCTTTCTCCCCACGGGACCTTTCCGCAGCTTACCGAAAGAGTGGAGGTTCTGGATAGCGGACATACGATACGATTCCTTTTCCTCGGTGGAAACGGCCTGCGGAAGGCGGCGGCGGGAGAAGGCGGGCGGGGGGGGACGGAGCGTCGGGAAGCGAGGGGGCTCAAGGGGGAGGCTGCTGAGTCCTCGGCGGCGGCTCAGTGACTGGGGCGGAGGGGCGGTGCCTGTATTCACTTATATAGCCACCCCTGTGACGCCAGCGCGCTGCCCTCACGTCCCGGCCCCACCCACGGCGTCGTGGCCTCAGCGCCCGGACGCCGGCGCTTCCGATTGGTCCGGGGCGGGGACGCGGGACGGCGCTTGCGCAGGAAGTCTGCGTTGCGGGAGGGCGTCCTCTCGGTTCCGGGAGAGGTGGAAGGGGGAGGGAAAGGTTGGTCCGTCTAGGCGCTTGCGCAATGCAGGAGGAAGGTGTCAGGGTGGCGCAGAAAATTGGCGGAGGTTTCGGAAGCGCCTTACCGCTTATGTTCTCTGTCTTGACACTATTGCAGCCCTACCTGCTTGGAAGAGAGCGTTTTCATGGGATAGATCGGCACTCCTTAAATGAGACTTAGATGCGGGACGCCTGGGTGGCTCAGTCGTTAAGCGTCTGCCTTCGGCTCAGGTCATGATCCCAGGGTCCTGAGATCGAGTCCCGCATCGGGCTCCCTGCTCCGCGGGGAGACTGCTTCTCCCTCTGCCTCTGTCTCTCTCTCTGTCTCTCATGAATAAATAAAATCTTTAAAAAAAAAAAATGAGACTTAGATGCTGAACCTCCCAAACGCGACGAATTCCCACTATCTCATATTCAGTTACCCACGTAGTCTTACGGATTTAGGGCCGCACTTTCATTTAATCAACACACAATAATATATCCAAGCCTTAACTTCATCCTTTAGGTTAAGTTACTATTTAGATGAATCTAATCTAAAAATGGATTAATCTACTTTAAAGAAAAAATGCCCTGCTCCTTAGCCTGGGTTCGAGGGAGAGTGACGCTGGTTCTCGGGGCTAAGAATAATTCAGGCACCCGAAGGGTGTCCTGTGTGTCCTCCAAATGGTGTGGGGTAGAACCTTACCAGAGAGGAGTCAAAATATTTTCTTCAAAGCAGTCAACCTTTCTTGCTCTTTCAATATATAAATTTGAAATGTTCTCAGTTGCAAGGGTGAATAGAGTGGATTTAGACACCAAAGGCTTCCAGGAGCCAGACAGGTAAGATAAAGGAGTGCAGACAGCCAAGCGTGACGTGACGGGGTGTGGAGGGGGCCCAGGGTGAGGACTAGAGGATATAGCAGCGATGGGCGATGTGAGCCCCAGCTGACACGGAGGGTGGGAAAGAGCCTATTTATGGGGCAGAGTGAGAGCCTACCAGATGAGAAACCCCAAGGAAGGAAAAGTTAGGTGTACTTGATAGTTTGTTTTGATTGCATATTTACTAAGTAACCTTTTGATTAATAATTTGGCTTCCTTGATACCAGGAAGGGGGTAACCATAGCTAGAAGTCATGGGCAGCTCAGTCTGATGTCCATCCCAACCTGCCCTCCACCTGGGAGCCTCTACCCTCATAGATGTGGCTGTGCTTGAAAGGGGTTTGCAGAGAGAGAGTGTGAGTGAGTCAGAGCTAACCTTCCCAGTGTGCACACATATTTTGTTATACAAATTTTTAAATTAACAATATGGTCTTGCTTATCATTCTTCCCTTGTAGGAAAAGACCCTTTCTGTGCCATTTTAAAGAAATCCTTTCTCTCCTTTGAGTTTATAAAGATACTCTTTTTGTTGTTGTTTGTTTCAAAAGCTTTATTTTTATATATTTTTTTAATCTTTTTTTAAAAAGATTTTATTTATTTATTTGACAGAGAGAGAGATAGTGAGAGCAGGAACACAAGCAGTGGGAGTGGGAGAGGGAGAAGCAGGCTTCCTGCTGAGCAGGGAGCCCGATGCGGGGCTCGATCCCAGGACCCTGGGATCATGACGCAGAAGGCAGACACTTAACGACTGAGCCACTCAGGCACCCCTTTATATTGTTATTTATTATTATTTTTTAAAGATTTATTTATTTGAGAGAGAGAGAGAAAGAGAGAGGGCATGAGAGGGGAGGGGCAGAGGGGGAGGGAGAAAGAATCTGAAGCAGATTCTGCACTGAGCTCAGAGCCCAATGCAGGGCTCCATCCCTTGACCCTGATAGCATGACTTGAGCCGAAACCAAGAGTCAGTGGCTTAACTGACTGAGCCACCCAGGCGCCCCTATTTTATTATTTAGAGAGAGAGAGAGCTTGAGTGGGGGGCAGAGCAGAGGGAGAGAGAGAATCTTAAACAGGCTCCACACCCAGCGTGGGGCTTGATCTCAAGACCTTGAAATCATGACCTGAGCTGAAATTAAGAGTCAGACACTTAACTGGCTGAGCCACCCAGGCACTCCTGTTTGCTTTGAAAATTTTAAAGCTTTACTTTTACCTTTTATTTACTTTTATTTTTAATATTTTAAAGATTATTATTTGAGAGAGAGAGCACAAGGGTGGGGACAGGGAGAGGGAGAAGCAAACTCCCTGCTGAGCGGGGAGCCAGACACAGGGCTCGATCCCAGGACCCTGAGATCATGACCTGAGCTGAAGGCAGACGCTTGACTGACTAAGCACCCAGGCACCCCTACTTTTACCTTTTAGGTCTTTAAGCCACCCAGAATTGATTTGTGTGTGTGGTGTGAGACAGGGATCTGATTTTTTTCCTATATGGATAGCCCCTTGTTCCAGCACCATTTATTGAATAACATATAATTTCCCCACTGATTCATGCCTTTTTTGTCATACTCAGGTTTCCATTTGTGTGTGGGCTTGTTTTTGGAGTCTCTGTTCTGTTGCACTCATCTGTTTATCCCAAAGCCACACTCCCTTAATGATAGGAGATCTGCCAAAAGTCTTGATGTCCAATAGGATGAGCGCCTCCATTTGGTCCTAGTTCCCCTTTCAGCCTTGTGGTCTATCACCACTCCCCACATTCCACACCACTGCAGTTCTTTTTTTTTTTTTTTTTTTAAGATTTTATTTATTTATTTGACAGAGAGAGACACAGCGAGAGAGGGAACACAAGCAGGGGGAGTGGGAGAGGGAGAAGCAGGCTTCCCACGGAGCAGGGAGCCCGATGCGGGGCTCGATGCGGGGCTCGATGCGGGGCTCGATGCGGGGCTCGATGCGGGGCTCGATCCCAGGACTCTGGGATCATGACCTGAGCCGAAGGCAGACGCTTAACGACTGAGCCACCCAGGTGCCCCCACATCACTGCAGTTCTATGAAGCACCCTGAACTTTCTCACCTCAGGGAGTTTGTACAAAGGCTCTCCCTTTGCTTGCTACATTCTTTTGTCTTTTTTTGTGTGATGTCTCCCACTCATCCATCAGGACTCAGCTGGGACTATCAGTTCTTTTGAGAAGACTGCGTTTGGAGCCTTTTCTGTGCCCCCACCTCCTCTATTTTGGCATTTATCACACTGCATTTGGCTCGCCTGTTCCTTGAACTGGCTACATAATTTGCTGGGCCCAGTACAAAATAAAAAATGTGAGGCCCTTTGCTCAAAAATGGTTAAGAATTTCAAGACAGTGACAGCAGAGCATTAAACCAAACATGCGGTGCTTCCAAGCATGGGGCCCCATGTGACTGTGCAGGTTGCATGCCCTTGAATCAGGCTCTGCCCCTTCCCTTATTTGTCTCCTGCTGGGCTGTGAGCTCAAAGAGCAAGGTGCATGCCTATCTCCTCTGTGGCCTATGTGCAGTAAATTCCTGGCACACAGTGGGTGCCCAATGCTTGTCGAATGAACATGCGGACATACATTGTAGGTGCTCAGTTACTTGGAATGGCCAATCCCTGACTCCAGGCTGTAACCTCTGCTATCCTATTAGAGAGTCCTGGCGTGGAGGACTGAGAAAAAATCCTTTTGAGAAGTCTGACTCTGGTCTCCAAAGAAAGCTTCTAATCTGGCCTCCTGGCTCAGGGCAGGGAGGATAGCCCTTAGTCAGCCACATCCCCCAGCTTCTCTTGCAAGGACGCAGTGCCCGGTGCCAGACCTGACCTCAGTGCTCTGTAAACAGCTATCACCACAAACACACACAGGCTTTGCCCCAGGCAGGAGGCAGTGCAGAGGGCAGGCCTGGAGCGAGTGGTCGGGGAAGCAGGAGACCCAGTTCTTGATGACCGCCCATTTCCTGGGTGATCCTGTTCACCTCTCAGGGCTTTCATTTTATCCCCATAAGAGGAGGAGCGGGTGACTTCTAAGGCTTTTGCGAGCTCTAAAGTCCAAAGCTCTGTGTTTCCAGGCTGGGAGCATTTCCAAGGAGGGTCTGCAAGAGTCCACAGTCCAATGCAGAGGTTGTCCCAGCCCTGGGAGCTTGGGGAGTAATGATGGGGCTAGGGCATACTTGTCTGAAGGTGACAGCTGAGCCTACTGTGAACACTAGCTTATTGGTTACCGTGCTCCCATGTCCTGGCCCAGCAGCCAGGGGCAGGGGACAGCGCATGGGCTCTGGAGTACCTGACCCTGAGTATCACCTGCCACCTCTTCCTGCTGGTGGGTGGGGGGTGTTCCGTCCCTCCCAGCCTCCATTCTCTTATCTGTACAAAAAGATGTCTTTCTCTTGCCCTCTCTTTTCAGAGGATTTCAAGAGGAGAATATGTGTGATGGGGTAACATGTAGTGTTATGAAATCACTGAATAGTTTACGCCAGAGTCCCAGAAATGAAAGGGGAGAGAGAGAGCCCCTGAGAACAGCAGGGGACAGGAGCAAGTCCCTCAGAACGGGATGGGACAGAGGTGGGTGCTTCTTCGTGGTGATCTCCTTAGGCTGTGTGACAAGGGTACGGCTGTGTGGGACCCCTGAGGACCCTCAGCCCCAAGAAGAATTCCTCAGGGCCCCAAACTTGGCATAGAAGCAGCAGAGTCTCCCACCAGGAATGAGTCACATCCTCTGGGGCAACGGGTGTCTTCTTGATAACTCGGGCAGATGGATGGTCTGGTGCAAGGGGCCTTCCTATAGCTCTTTATCCTGCTCCCCAGTGGCTCCTGAGTCTGTAGTTTGGCCATCCAGGTGGCCCTGCCCAGGGGAGGGGAACCAGGGGCTCTGGCTCTATCCCCCTGCCCAAGCAAGGCCACCTCTCCCTCATCCCATCTACAGGGGACTCCCCAGAGGCAGGGGAGGAGGAAGAGGAGGAGGGAGAAGAGGAGAAGGAGCAGAAGATGAGGTAGAAGGGAAGATGCTCTGAACTGAGTGGGGGTTCCCACCTTGGATTGGCAGAAGTGAGTCCCTGGCAAGGGCAGGAAACACGAGAGCAACGGGAAACCCTGTTACCCAGAGAGAATCCTGGGGCATGCGAGAGCCCTCGTCCCATCCAAGATCAGTTTTCTGGGCAGCTTGGTGGGATGTTCACTGGCATGGGACTTACCTCGATTTGAAGAAAGTCAAATAAATGCGATATTCCTTGCATTTCTTGCTCCCTATTCAGGAGCCACCACCCATGCATGTAAATGGCTGGAATGGTGTCGTCCCCCCCCCCACTCCCCATTGAATGAAGTCTGCTCTTATTACCACTTGGGAATGGAGGCAGGGCTGGGCTTGCTGCAACTCTGACCCGGATCGCGTGTGATTATTGGAAGATGTGCATGCTAGGAGTAGGCTGGGGTTCTGTGGACAACATAGCTCCCCTCTCCCCTCCCCTCTTTGCGCCCAGGGTGATAACTGGGAAGAGATGGGAGAGAAACTTATGGGGTGCTGGAAATGATCTCCATCTTGATCCAGGTGGTAAAAACTCATTGAGCTGGACGCTTAGAGCTAACATGCTTTTGTATATATGTCAGGTCAGCTTTATTCCGCTCCAACCTGCCTCCCCAACCCAGCCCAGTTTTCTTCTTGCTCTCGTGTTTCCTGCCCTTGCCAGGGACTCACTTCTGCCAATCCAAGGTGGGAACCCCCACTCAGTTCAGAGCATCTTCCCTTCTACCTCATCTTCTGCTCCTTCTCCTCTTCCTCCTCCCCTGCCTCTGGGGAGTCCCCTGTAGATGGGATGAGGGAGAGGTGGCCTTGCTTGGGCAGGGGGATAGAGCCAAAGCCCCTGGTTCTCCTTCCCTGGGCAGGGCCACCTGGATGGCCAAACTACAGACTCAGGAGCCGCTGGGGAGCAGGATAAAGAGCAGCCTGGGCTCGTGGAGGAAGCGAAGGGCCAAACCTAGCACCTGTCCTCAAGGAGCTGACAGCCCAGCAAGGCTTCTGCTTTCTGCTTTCTGACTGGGCACTGGAGTAGGAATCCCCTGGGGGTGGGGGGCGAGGCAGGGTGAACAATCCAGACCAAGGGAAATGGACGTGTTGTAATGGAAATCAGCTCAGACCTGGCTTCCTCTGAGACCACAGCTCCTCCAACCTCCTCCTATTTTATTTTGATTATTTTTAAAGCTAATATAACTCACATAAGGGCCATCTCCAGAAAGGCCTCTGTGTTTACCCGGCAGCAAATCTGCAATAAGACTTCTCAAGTCCTTCCCATGGGCTTGGAGAACCGTCTTGTCAACTGGGAGAGAGCTGAGGATCCAGGAGGAAACACAGAGAGGGCTGACAGAGCACGGCTGGGTGCCCCCCCTCCCCCGCCATGCCACTTGCCCTCTTTCAGCCACACCTCTGCGCCCTGCCCCCAGCACCCAACTCTCCTCCATGCATCACCTGGAGGTGCCCGGGCCACTCTGGGTGGACTCTGTTCTCCCCTACACCCACCCACCTTCCCCAAATTAAATCCAACTCACAAAGGGTCATAGCAGCCACGGGCCACATGTGGCTCATGAGCCCTGGAAATGGGGCTGGTCTGAATGCAGATGTGCTAGAAGTGTAAAACACACATGGAGTGGTTTTTTTTTTTTAATTTTTAATTTAAATTCAATTTAACATATACTGTATTATTAGTTTCAAAGGTAGAATTTAGTGATTCATCAGTTGCATATAACACCCAGTGCTCATTCCATTAAGTGCCCTCCTTAATGCCCATCACCGTTACCCCATCCCCCCACCTCCCCTCTAGCCACTCTCAGTTTGTTTCCTAGAGTTAAGAGTCTCTCATGGTTTGTCTCCCTCTCTGTTTTCATCTTATTTTATTTTTCCTTCCCTTCCCCTATGTTCATCTGTTTTGTTTCTTAAATTCCATATCTGAGTGAAATCATATGATATTTGTCTTTCTCTGACTGGCTTATTTCACTTAACATAATACCCTCTAGTTCCATCGACGTCATTGCAGATGGCAAGATTGCATTCTTTTTGATGGCTGAGTAATATTCCATCGTATGTATATTCTACATCTTCTTTATCCATTCATCTGTAGATGGACATCTGGGCTTTTCTCATAGTTTGGCTATTGTGGACATTGCTGCTATAAACATTGGGGTGCAGGTGCCCCTCCAAATCACTATGTTTGTATCCTTTGGATAAATACCCAATAGTGCAATTGCTGAGTCGTAGGGTAGCTCTGTTTTTAACTTTTTGAGGAACCTCCATACTGTTTTCCAGAGTGGCTGCACCAGTTTGCATTCCCACCAAGTTTGCATTCTGCACACAAACATGGGGTTTTGAAGGCTTAGCATGAAAAAACAATTGTAAAATATCTCAGTAATTTCTATCTCAACTCCTTATTGAGATAATAATATTCTGGATATATTGAATTAAATAAAATATATTATTAAAATTAATTTTGCCTCTTTTTACTTTTTGAAAAAATGTGGCTACTAGGACATTTAAAGTTATATAGATGGCAGGCGCCTGGGTGGCTCAGTTGGTTAAGCGACTGCCTTTGGCTCAGGTCGTGATCCTGGAGTCACGAGATTGAGTCCCACATCGGGCTCCCTGCTCAGCACGGAGTCTGCTTCTCCCTCTGACCCTCCTCCCTCTCATGCTCTTTGTCTCTCATTCTCTCTCTCACAAATAAATAAAATCTTAAAAAAAAAAAATTAAAAAAAAAGTTATATAGATAGCATGTACTATATTTCCATTGGGCGGCGCTGCTCTAGATAATTCCAGACGGAAGAGAGGGTCCGTGGCCCAGCACATGCAAACCCGTCCTCATACACAGGGCTCGCCACAGTCTTCTCACCAGCATCAGCCTTATTTCTGTCTCCTACTCCCTCCCCCAGCCTCTCTGGTTCTCTCTGCCACGAGCTTGCAAACTGCGTTCTGCTCAGTGATGGTCATGTACTATTGAGGCTCACCAGGGGTGTCCTGGGATCTTTCCCCTCCCTGAGGGGCCCAGCGAAACTGGGTCTCCTCTTGGGAGGGGGGGAGAGTTCCACCACCAAGAAGGTGATGTCCTTCCCTTTCTTTCTCACTTGCCTAGCCCAAGCCGACCCTCCAATTTGCTAGTGTCCAAGGGTGTCTGGGAACGTCCCAGGGTGGTGGGGGTGCCAACGTCAGCTTTTGCCCCCAAAACTCAGCAGTTGTCCTCTGTACCTATAGAGAGGACTCTTCCAAAGAGGAGTTCCGGACAGTAACTAAAACAATTTCTTTTTCATCGACTACCCACTGCATCCTGGGTGATGTGCTGAGTCTCCCACTCACGTCCCATGGAATCCTGACAGCAGATGTCACTGTCTTCTGCAGGTGAGGTGCCTGGGCTTGGATAAGGACATAGGCTGGGGTGGCGACAGCCTTCCTGCTGGGCTGCATGGCCACCCGGAGGGGCTGGGGTCCCAGGAGGAACCTCTGGCTTACTTCTGGCCTTGTAAGGGGGTTAGCCTTTCCCTCAATGGGGCCGGTGCCTGGGAGCACACCCCAATTCTGTGTCAGAGCTGGGGGGTGTGACTACATGTTTGGAGAGTGAGTCTGGGTGACCGGAGAGGCAGGCAGCCATTGTAGTACACAGACTCGGATTTAAAAAAAAAAACAAAGGGGCGCCTGGGTGGCTCAGATGGTTAAGCAGCTGCCTTCGGCTCAGGTCATGATCCCGGGGTCCTGGAATCGAGCCCCACGTCGGGCTCCCTGCTCAGCGGGGAGTCTGCTTCTCCCTCTCCCTTTGCCTGCCGCTTCCCCTGCTTGTGCTCTGTCTCTCTCTAATAAAAAATAAAAAATCTTTAAACAAACAAACAAACAAAAAACAACGGATACTTAATTTTGTTCTCTACACAATGGCTGAGCTCCCGCTCTGACCGGCGCAGAGATGGGTGCATGCCTGGCCCCCGAGGTGTCAGGGAGATGGACAGAGACCAACTGTGGTTCTGAGAAGAGTGGGCGTGGTGGGAACAGAGACGTGTGAGAGATCGTATGCCAATGTGTGGGCGGTGGATGAGCGCACATGCTGCGCATGTTTGCAGATCTGAGTCAGTGGGAGTGTGTATATATGTGGATGGTCCTTTCGTCCTTCCCAGAGGCTCCAGAGGATCTGAGAGCTTCCTGGGGACAGCCAGGCCCAGGGGAGGGATCTCAGTCCCTACATGGAGGCCTTGCTGGCATGATTGGGGTTTTGGGTCAAGGGACTCTTTGAGATGCTGTCCTGTTACCTGACTGCTCTGTGTGCAGGCAACTTGCATAATCTCTCTGAGCCTGTATCCTTTCCTGTAGGTATCAGGACTTATTAACTATACCCCCCAGCTCACCTTCTAAGGAGCGTGGCTCCAGGTGTCCCGGGGGCTTTCCTTGTCACATGGGGGAGGCTGGAAGGAGCTAAGGTGCTGGGGGGAGGATGGAGACCTCAGGGGAGACTTGAGAGGATGAGAAGCGCAGCCAAGGGCAACTGGGGGCAATGAAGGGAAGCTCGGGTGGATGGTAGGGCCAGGAGAGATTACCAATCTCTGGGGGCGTTGTGGGGGAAGCCTGGTGCCCAGTGATCTATCTGCCCCATCCACATTGCTCCTGCAGTATCTTTAGTAAACTATCCTTTGCTCACTGGTGCTTCTGCAGAGGGGATTTTCTCTTGGGGACAGAGTGAGGTTTTGGGTTCTGCTTCACCACTGGCCTGGGCTGTGTGTGTGGGGAAACTGTGATGCCTTGGTTAGGTTATAGAAAGTCCATGGCTCATTGTAGAGCCTCTGTTTATTACCTGCTTCCAAGTGCCTGGCATTAAGCACTTTATATTTATTGTCTCCTTGAATCCTCCTGACACCCCAGCAACCAGGAGGAGCCATTCCCTTTTACGGGTGCGCACACTAAAGTTTAGAATGGTGGCATTGCTTTTGCAAGATCATAGCTGGGAAGTTGCAGGGCTGGCTTCAGGCCCAGCCTGTGACCTTGACTGTGAAGGTGCCCCTGCCCTGAAGGGCTGACCGTTCTGGCCCCCCTGCCCCCCACCCCAGGCACTGCTGGCTTCCCCTCCCAGAGCTGGGAGGAGACACTCCTGCCCAGGGGTGGGGTGGCCTGGTGTGGCCTTGAGTGAACTCACTTCCTTCAGTTTTATTTTATTCAAAAATAATGATTATATTTCTCCCGTTGTAAAATATTATATTCTTGCTTTTTTACTTAAAATTTTTATGCAATGAGAATATATTATTTTAAAAAATATGATATATTCTTACTGTGTAAAAATTTTTAAAGTAGAAAAGTGACCCCTCTCCCACCCCCGCCAAAATCACCTGTTAAATCAGTTACCACCTAAGAATGACCAAGATCCATTTTAGCATGTTTCCGTCTCTTGATGTGGGTATTTATAAAGCTGTCTACTAATGAGTGTCCCCCCTGCTTTGTGTCATGTTAGCCCTTGGCAACTTTTCAAGTTCTCCCCCTAAGAATCCATTCTCATTTAAAACACTAGTGAACAATGTGAGCTTTACACAGTGACCTCTGGGCGGGGGAGGGCATCCCCCCAACATAGCTCAAAAGTCTCAGCTTGCCAGGACCCCTCCTGATCACTTCCCTTGGAGAAGGATAGATGGAAGAAACGCAGGCAAGGACAAGGAGCCTCCCCTCTCCCCAGAGGAAACCACCCTTAAAAGGATTTTACACCACCCTGGAAGGAGCCCTCCACCCTTTTCCACATGATAGATAGATGACAAAAACCTGATTGGAGGATAGGCACAGGGAGGGTTAATTAGATTAAAGCAGCCGGCCAACAAACCCATAGAAACCACTAGACTTAGCAACTCCAGTGGCCATCCTCTTGGGTCTCCTCCCTCTTCGGGAGCTTTGTACTATCACTTTATTTATTTATTTATTTTTTAAAAAGATTTTATTTGTCAGAGAGAGAGAACATCAGGCAGAAGGAGAAGCAGACTCCCGGACTCGGGACTTGATCCCAGGCCCCCGGGATCATGACCTGAGCTGAAGGCAGACGCTTAACCGACTGAGCCACCCAGGCGCCCCTATACAATCATTTTACTATCACTCAAACTTTGCTTTGCTGCCCACCACTCTTCGTCTGGTCTACCTCTTCATTCTTCGAAGAGGCGTGACCAAGAACCGCGGGCACTAAAGGAAAAGAAATCCTGTAACATGGTGTCCCTTTCTCCCTCTAGGATCTGTCTTTGCTAGTTTCTTCATCTCCCCCTTTGATTCTGTCCCCATTCCAGACCTTAACCTACCCGCCTCCCCCCATCCCCATTTTGCAATTCAGCTCTGCCCCAGGCCTCCCTGAAAATGTGTGCAGCCAAGACCAGTCTCCATTTGGCCAAAGGGTATGCTGGCTTATAGGACCGCCCGAGGGCACAGATGAAGTTAGAGACATCAAAATGTGTGTGGGTGGGTGAAATGGGGAGGGGCAGAGGGAGAGGGAGAGAGGGAATCTTAAGCAGGCTCCAGGCCCAGGGTAGAGCCCGATTAACTTGGGGGAAGGGGGGCTCCATCTCACAACCCTGAGATCATAAGCTGAGCAGAAATCAAGAGTCTGACCCTCAACCAACTGAGTCACCCAGGCGCCCCATTTCTGTTTTTTTTTTTTTTAAGATTTTGTTTATTTGAGAGAGAGAGAGAGAGAGAGAGAGAGAGAGAGAATGGGTGCGGGAGGGGCAGAGGGAGAAGTAGATTCCCTGTGAAGCAGGGAGCCCAACTCAGGACTGGATCTCAGGCCCCCCGGGATCATGATCTGAGCTGAAGGCAGATGCTAAACCGCTCAACCAACTGAGCCACCCAGGCACCCCCCTGTTTCTATTTTTATACATTGAAGCAAAATGTATTTTTTGGGGGCTCCAACTCTACAAGCTGACTTGCTTTTTGTAATGTAATATAAAGAGGTATGTTACTGTTTATATAAGAAAAGGGATATATGTGTGTGTTGTTTTTTTGACCAAAAAAAGAAAAAAAAAAGGTTATCTGTGAGGCAGAAGGAGGGGTAGAGGGTGGAGGAGACAGGGATAGAAGCTGGATTTCCCTGACTATACTATTTTGGAAATTTGATTTTGGAACCATGAAAATATTTTATAAAATTATAAGGATAGCAACTGCAATAGTTCGAAACATATCAAATATGCCTATTTCAAATATATTTGAATCACAAGTTTATAAGATGAAAGAAAATCCTTATTTGGTCACCTATGGAGGATGCTACAGAATCATCTCATTGCTTTGAAAACTGGGAACTAAAAGGAAATTATTGGGGCCCACGGCTGGCTCAGTTGGAAGAGTGTGCAACTCTTGATCTCAGGGTCGTGAGTTTGAGCCCCACCAGGGTGTAGAGATTACTTAAATAAATAAATAAATAAGCTTAAAAAAATAAAAGGAAATTATTTACCTTGCCTTTCTTGTAAGATCTATGCTTTTCCTGCAGAGTGGAACCAAACTGCAGATGAGGGGGGAGGGGCATGATTTCCTTTTATAGAAGCAGGAGTCCAGGTAATAAATAAAGAGGGAGTGATATAATTAGAATACTACCATTTTGCAAACCCTGATCAATGAATGTATCTGGGCATTGATCATCAACCTCTAAAGCCACCAAAGGAAAAACAACACAGCTCTCCGGCACCACCTATGAATTGCCCCTGCTGGGAAGGAAGAGGAAACCCTGAATCTGAGAAAGTCTTTAGATCTAACTAGCAAGTTTCAGGCAATACAGAGGACAGAGGAACATGTCAAACTACATTATGGGAATGCAACCCCAGACGGGGAAACTCTACAGGGGAATGCAATCCTAAAGTCCAGATGGGAAACTCTACAAGATAAATGATGTTTTCTACAATGAATTAATAGGGAGGGGGAAAGTGAAGAGATGGAAGAGGTGCTTAGAATTCGAAAGACTTAAGATACATACAACCGGGGTGCCTGGGTGGCTCAGTCGGCTAAGCGGCTGCCTTCGGCTCAGGTCACGATCCTAGGGTCCTGGGATCGAGCCCCACATCGGGCTCCCTGCTCAGCGGGAAGCCTGCTTCTCCCTCTCCTTCTGCCTGCCACTCTGCCTACTTGTGCTGTCTCTCTATCTCTCTGTCAAATAAATAAATAAAATCTTTAAAAAAAAAAAGATACATACAACCATGGGTTGTGGGTTTTATGTGGATCCCATTTTTTAAAAAAAGATTTATTTATTTATTTAGGGGGGAGGGGCAGAGGGAGAGAATTTCTAGTAGACTCCTTGCTGAGCATGAGCCCAATGCAGTGTTCCATCCTAAGACTTATGATAGATCCCACAATTTTTTTTCTCTCTTAAAGATCTTATCCATTTATTTGAGAGAGTGAGCAAGAGAGAAAGTACATGAGCAGGGGCAGAGGGAGAGGAAGAGGGAGAAACATACTCCCCTGCTGAGCAGGGAGCCTGACATGGGGCTCCATCCAAGGACCCCAGAATCATGACCTAAGCCGAAGGCAGACACTCAACCGACTGAGCCATCCAGGCACCCCTAGATTCCCCAATTTTTTTTAATTGTCATTTATCAAAACAGGAAAGAATATCCAATGGAAAAAAGACAGTCTCTTCAACAAACAGTTTTGGGAAAATAGGAGAGTCACACGCAAAAGAATGAAAGTGGACCATTTTCTTACACCATACACAAAAATAGACTCAAAATGGATAAGAGACCTAAATGTGAGACAACAATCCATCCAAATCCTAGAGGAGAACACAGGCAACAACCTCTGTGACCGCGGCTGCAGCAACTTCTTGCTAGACACGTCTCCAAAGGCAAGGGAAATGGGCAAAAACAAACTACTGGGACTTCAACAAGATAAAAAGCTTTTTGCACAGCAAAGGACAGATGACAAAACCAAAAGACAACTGACAGAATGGGAGAAGGTATTTGCAAATGTCTTGTCAGATAAAAGGTTAGTCTTCAAAATCTATAAAGAACTTATCAAACTCTACAAAAGTAGGGACCCAAAGGGGTACGTGCACCCCGATGTTTATAGCAGCAATATCCACAATAGCCAAACTGTGGAAAGAGCCAAGATGTCCATCGACAGATGAATGGATAAAGAAGACGTGGTATATATATACAATGGAATATTATGCAGCCATCAAAAGGAATGAGATCTTGCCATTTGCAACGACGTGGATGGAACTGGAGGGTATTATGTTGAGTGAAATAAGTCAAACAGAGAAAGACATGTATCATATGACCTCACTGATATGAGGAATTCTTAATTGCAGGAAACAAACTGAGGGTTGCTGGAGTGGGGGGTGCGGTGGGAGGGATGGGGTGACTGGGTGATAGACACTGGGGAGGGTATGTGCTCTGGTAAGCGCTGTGAATTGTGCAAGACTGTTGAATCTCAGATCTGTACCTCTGAAACAAATAATGCAATATATGTTAAGAAAAAAAAAAAGAAGAAGAAGAAGGTAGCGGGAGGGGAAGAATGAAGCGGGGGAAATCGGAGGGGTAGACGAACCATGAGAGACGATGGACTCCGAAAAACAAACAGGGTTCTAGAGGGGAGGGGGGTGGGAGGATGGGTTAGCCTGGTGGTGGGTATTGAGGAGGGCACATTCTGCATGGAGCACTGGGTGTTATGCACAAACAATGAATCATGGAACACTTCATCTAAAACTAATGATGGAATGTATGGGGATTAACATAAGAATAAAAAAAATTAAAAAAAAAAAAAGAACTTATCAAACTCTACACCCAAAGAACAAATAATCCAATCAAGAAATGGGCAGAAGACATGAACAGACATTTCTCCAAAGAAGACATCCAAATGGCCAACAGACATATGAAAAAATGCTCAACATCACTCGGCATCTGGGAAATACAAATCAAAACCACAATGAGGTATCACCTCACACCAGGCAGAATGGCTAAAATTAACAAGTCAGGAAATGACAGATGTTGGTGAGGATGTGGAGAAAGGGGAACCCTCCTACACTGTTGGTGGGAATGCAGCCACTCTGGAAAACAGTATGGAGTTTCCTCAGAAAGTTGAAAATAGAGCTACCCTACGACCCAGCAATTGCACTACTGGGTATTTACCCCAAAGATACACATGTAGTGATCTGAAGGGGTACCTGCACCCCAATGTTTATAGAGCAATGTCCACAATAGCCAAACTATGGAAAGAGCCCAGATGTCCATCAACAGATGAGTGGGTAAAGAAGATGTGGTATATATATACAATGGAATACTACTCAGTCATCAAAAAACCAACAAAATCTTGCCATTTGCAATGATGTCGATGGAACTAGAGGGTATTATGCTAAGCGAAATAAGTCAGTCAGAGAAGGACAAATACCATATGATTTCACTTGTATGTGGAATTTAAGAAAAAAAACAGAGGAACATAGGGGAAGGGAAGGAAAACTAAAATAAGACAAAAACAGAGGAGATAAACCGTAAGAGACTCTTAACTCTAGGGAACAAACTGAGGGTTGTTGGAGGGGAGGTGGATGGGGGGATGGGGTAACTGGGTGATGGGCATTAAGGAGGGCACTTGATGGAATGAGCACTGGGTGTTCTATACAACTGATGAATCACTGAACTTTACCTCTGAAACTAATAATACAGTATATGTTAATTAATTGAATTTAAATGAAAAGAAAAAGAATTTAAAAACTATCAAGCTATAAGCAGATAGGAAAAAAAAAAATCAAACCAAAGAAATGAAGAAGGCATTCTGTCATATTGGAAAAAAATCGGGAAATCCAGCATTCACTCATGATTTTATTTTTTTTTATTTTAAGATTTTATTTATTTATTTGACAGAGAGAGACGCAGCGAGAGAGGGAACACAAGCAGGGGGAGCGGGAGAGGGAGAAGCAGGCTTCCCGCGGAGCAGGGAGCCCGATGCGGGGCTGGATCCCAGGACCCTGTGATCATGACCCGAGCCGAAGGCAGATGCTCAATGACTGAGCCACCCAGGTGCCCCTCAATCATGATTTTAAAATAATATGAATCTTTCTAGATCTGTACAATAAAATAACCTAGTAAAGATATCATTTTACCAGCATTAAAAAAAATTGTCATTTGTGAGACTTATTTGATCTCTGCCGCTGGGTCCCGGCACAGAGATCCTAAAATCCCCCTAATTCCCTGAGTGATAAGGGTGCCAGGGCAGAGGGCTGGAGGTTGAATTACCAGTGGCCAGTGAGCTAATCCATCACGCCTATAATCGGAGGAACTTTCATAAAAACTTTTTAAACAATGGAGTTTGGGAGAGCTTGCAGGTGGGTGAACACAACCATGTGCTGGGAGGGAGGGGTACCCCGACTCCACGAGGGCAGAAACTCCTGAGCGTGGGGATGCTTCCAGATTTTGTGCCCTGTACGTCTTTAGCTAGCCGTCCATCTCTGTCCTTTATAAGAAACGGGTCATAGTTAAGTGTTTCTCTGAGTTCCGTGAGCCATTATAGCAAATTATCGAACCCTAGGAGGAGCTTGTGAGAACCCCTGATTTGTATGTAGCCAGATGGGACAACTGGGTAACTGTGGGGCACTCCAATCGGATGGGGGGGGCCACCAAAAGGGGAGTGTTCCAACTGGGTGGGGGCTGACGGCGCTGGTCGTGAAAGAATTCACCCAAGGCAGAACAAAAGAGATACAAGTTTATTGGATGCCCCACAAGGGAGTGGTGGGCAGGACAGTGGCAGAGGACTGTCCAGGAGAAGGAGGAGGAGGGGGAGGAGTGAGGGGGAAGGGGAGGAGGACGAGGAGGCGGTGGTGAGGGCCCACAGCTGCAGGGCAGAGTGAGGGAGTATGGGGACGTATGGAATTTCCCCTTTTTTGGCAATCTGAGGAACTGTGCCTGGTTGTAATTGGTCAGTTACGGCCTATGGTTATTTCGCGGTTGGGTTCCTTCATGAGCCCGTTTACATTGCAAGCCTGGGGTCCTTTTACCTTATTCAGGTTTCCAGTGCTCCGTCATGTGGCCTAAAAGCGGCCTCTACAGTAATCTTAGGACCCACCGCTTGGTATCGACGTCTGCAATGGGGGGCAGTGGGACTGTGTGGGACTAGATCCCTTAGCCTGTGCGGTCTGTGCTAACTCTGGGTAGTTAGCGTCAGAATTGCTTGGCGTGGAAAATCCACTCATTTGGTGTCAGAAGTATTGTGAGCAGAGACATAATTTTCCTTCATTAAGGAATTATTACTCATTATTTTAGGTGTGATAATTGTATGTGGTTATGTTAAAGAAAAAGAGCTCTTATCTGCTGACTACATACTGAAATATTTATGAATGAAATGCTATGATGTTTGGGATTTGTGTGAAAATGGTGAGGGAGCCTGGGTGGCTCAGTCGGTTAAGGGTCTGCCTTCGGCTTAGGTCATGATCCCAGAGTCCCAGGATGGAGTCCCAGGATGGAGTCCCTTGTCTGGTTCCCTGCTCAGGTGGGAGTCTGCTTCTTCCTCTGACCCTCCTCCTTCTCCTCTTCTCTCTCAAATAAATAAATAGAATCTTTCAAAAGAAAGAAAGAAAATAATGTGGGAGAAGGGAGGGGGAACGTGGGGGTGTAGATCAAGACTATGAGTTGATAATTGTCTTTGTGAATGGCTGCATGGGGGGGGATGTTACATCATTTTTTTTTTTCTACTTTGGTGCATGTTTTAAAATTTCCATAATAAAATATATGTTTTGAGTCTCTTTCTGTGCTGATAAACAGAATTCTACCACAACATTAAAAAAATTTTTTATTGTTATGTTAATCACCATACATTACATCATTAGTTTTTGATGTAGTGTTCCATGATTCATTGTTTGTGCATAACACCCAGTGCTCCATGCAGAACGTGCCCTCTTTAATACCCATCAGCAGGCTAACCCATCCCCCCACCCCCCTCCCCTCTAGAACTCTCAGTTTGTTTTTCAGAGTCCATCGTCTCTCGTGGTTCGTCTCCCCCTCCGATTTCCCCCCCTTTATTCTTCCCCTCCTGCTATCTTCTTTTTTTTTTTTCTTAACATATATTGCATTATTTGTTTCAGAGGTACAGATCTGTGATTCAACAGTCTTGCACAATTCACAGTGCTCACCATAGCACATACCCTCCCCAGTGTCTATCACCCAGCCACCCCATCCCTCCCACCGCACCCCCCACTCCAGCAACCCTCAGCTTGTTTCCTGCGATTAAGAATTCCTCATATCAGTGAGGTCATATGATACATGCCTTTCTCTGTTTGACTTACTTCGCTCATCATAACACCCTCCAGTTCCATCCACGTCGTTGCAGATGGCAAGATCTCATTCCTTTTGATGGCTGCATAATATACCATTGTATATATATACCACGTCTTCTTTATCCATTCATCTGTCGATGGACATCTTGGCTCTTTCCACAGTTTGGCTATTGTACCACAACATTTTTAATGGCGATGTAACCTTCCTATGGATGTAGCAAAAATAATGTAACTCGTCCCCTTTTGTTGAGCATCCAAATCGTCTCCAATCCTCTGTTCTCATGAGCCCTGGACGAACAACCTTGTAGATAATTCAACGTGCACCTCTCAGTATTTCTTAGGATAAATTCCTCTAAGTAGATTTTCTGGGTCAATAGAAAAGCGTATCTTTAATGTGTTTGCAAAATTACCCTCCAGAGACAAATTGTTTATATTCTCTCCAACAGCCCACAAGAGGGAGGCCCTTACTTCGCTCTCTCTCAGCAACTTCTCACACTTTTCTCAAACTTCTGTGACCCAATCTCAGTCCTTGTTACCTCACTCAGGTCATCTCGATACATTACCCTGCACTCCCCATTCCAGCCACACCAACTCCTTTGCTGGGCCTACAATGTGGCAGAAATTCTCCCACCCTGGGGTCTGGAGGCTTCTCCCCAGATAGTCAAATGGCTTTCTTTCCCAAAGCATTATAGGGGAGGAAATCATAATTTTCCCTCTACCCTTCTAGGTTCTTGGACGAGACCCCTGTAAGTAAAAGACAGGTTAACAACAGAAAAACAAGCAGAAGTGTGTATACTAATGGATAGTGTGTATACTAACATGTATACTTCATGGATAAACAGGAAGAATGAATACTCCCCAAGGTGGCTTAGAATGCAAGCTTGTAGACCATCTTAATAGGGAAAGGGAGGGTGTGGATAAGCCTCCTGGGGGGAAATAAAGGGTTTTTAGGAAAGCTGAATGGGCGCTTAGAAGAACAGCTAGGAGGAATGATAAGACAAGTCTGTCTGGGTGTGGTCAACTTCTAGTCTCTTCTCCCCTGTGGCGGGAGACAGTCTTCCCTGCCTGATGACTCTCCCTTCTAGGAAGGGGACTGATGATGACCCTTGAGTCCCTTTTGGAAACTCTGTCTTTAGATAGTTTAAAGGGAGTTTAGAAAAAGTCTATCCCTGCATCTGCTGCTTTTCAAGTGCTGACAGCTCAGAATAACCACGACAGCAACCCCGCACATTTTGGGTGGGCACATCCCACTACCCTTCGGTCTTGAGGTGTTGTTTGAATGTCTCCTTTGTACTGGGGCCCTTCCTGACTGTCCTGCTTTTTATTTTATTTTATTTTTAAGATTTTATTTATTTATTTGACAGAGAGGGAGCGAGCGAGAGAGAGAGCGAGCGAGCACAAGTAGGGGGAGAGGCAGAGGGAGAGGGAGAAGCAGACTCCCCATGAGCAGGGAGCCCGATGCGGGGCTCGATCCCAGGCCCCTGGGATCATGACCTGAGCCGAAGGCAGACTCTCAACTGACTGAGCCACCCAGGCATCCCCCTGACTGTCCTCTTTAAATTGCAGCCCTCCACCCAGTCAGGCCTCCCATACTCCTTTCCCTGCGTTCCTCTTCCTTTTTCTCTGTAGCACCTTCTAGTACACCATGTACAACACTTATTCATCAGCGCCATTAGTTAATGCCTGTCTCCCCCACTGGAATCTAACCCCGCTGACTGGTGAATCTCAAACCACGTAACACAGGACGTGGCACACAGTAGGGGCTCAGTAAAGACTAGTCAAGACATGTATGAGCTAAAGTGCTTTCTTTACTATGAAGTCCGAACACATGTGAGCTATTCTACTTTTATTCATGTATTATTTCTAGTTGCCTAAAGATGTCTTCACTGGGATTCCTTTTTTTTTTTTTAAGATTTTATTTTTAAGTAATCTCTACACCCACCGTGGGGCCCCATCTCACAACCGTGCGACCAAGAGTTGCATGCTCCACTGACTGAGCCAGATGGGTGCCCCTTCACTGGGATTCCTGATAGCAGCTCAAAGCCAAGTCCTCGCCTCTCCTGCTTGACCCTGACTTGTCTAGCTGTTGGTCATACCCTCTTTAGCACTGAACGTCCTCCCTGCTCTTTTTCCAGCACTGTCTCGGTTGCCCTGAAACCTCTTCCATTTGCCCTGTTCACTCCTGTCCCCTGCAGCTACTATTTTTTTTTCCTGAAGAGACCCCTGCTCAAGCTCCACCCTTGCTCTAAGACCTTTGTTGGCTCCCCAGTGCCTAAAATCCTTAGTACAAACTCTCTAGACTGCCATCCAAAGACTGGCCCCTTCAGCTCCCAAATGACTTTTCCCTCCCCTCTCCACAAACTGGATTCTTAGAACTGATGTTTTCCTGCCTCCATGACTTTGCTCAGGCCGGCGCCTCCACCTGGAGTGCCTCCCTCACATCTGCCTTGTCAAATTCTACCTGCTGCCTACAGCCTCTCCTGGTGCCTCCTCTAGACCATGCTTCCTCCATTTTTCGGAACCTTTTGCATGACCTATTCTGGTGGGTATCCGGCGCTGAGTTCAGTTTTGGACACGTCATTTGGAGGCTCCCCTGCCAGACCGTGAGCTTCAGGGCACGGGCTGTGCTTCGTTCCATTCTACATGCCATGAAGTCCCAGAACAATGTTCAGTTTTGCTCAACCCAAGAGTGACTTCCAATTTAGGGCGGAACAGGCGCACTTCCTGACGTGGCCACAAGATGGCAGCAGAGACCGGGCATCGGGAAAGACGTGAGGCCCCAAGTTCCAACTCCCCAGGGGTCAAAGCCCTGACAGGTGATCCGGTCCCCTTGAGGTGCTGGAAGAGGGTCCTCTCTCTAGGGCTGGGGGCTGTAGGTCTGAGGTGGGGGGCACCAGCTGGTGGCTTGCACTGAGTGTGTGCCTGTGTTTCCTGTGCCTGCCCCCCCCAAGGTTTACTCTGCAGTTCCTTTTCCAGGGGAGATCCTGGTAGGGAGGAAGGAGCACTGGGTAGGGAGTCGGCAGGTTTGGGTCCTGGGCCTCCACTGCAGCCTTGGGCAAGTATCATCTGTGTGCCAGGAAAAGGCCAATCACAGAGTCCAAATGGACATAAAGCTTCCTCTTTCTGTTCTCTCCCAGACTCCCTGCAGTTTTCCCGAGAGGTTGCGCTGGTGATGAGAGGCTCACCACGTTGTCTCTCGTCCTGGGATTCAGTGTGGCCCAGAGGAGAGGCAAGGTGAGGGTCGTGGGGCCCCAGAGGGCCCTGCCCCCATCTCAAGGCCCACTTATCCCCCTTACTGAGGCAGGACGAGCCCCATCCAGGCTGATGAAAAACACCAGGTTTCTGAAAACTCTTGCGCTGTGACCTTGAGTAAAGCCTCCCACCTCTAGAGGGACCGACCGCCCTTCCTGGACGGCGGGAGGCTGTATGGTAACAGGGCCTGGCAAATTACAAGTGCCTAGTCAATGGTTGCTGCAATTAATAATTATAATACAATAATAATAAATGTCCCTTCCTGCGCCAACATTTGACTATTCTGAGACCAACTGAGATAGCAGGAGGGGATGGTGGGGATTTAGGGATGCCTGAAGTATGTTTGCTGCAGAGCAAGGGAGAGGAGACAGGAAGGACAGAGACGTCCGTGGAGGGTCAGGGATGGTTTGCGGCTTCCCTGGGCGCGGGGTGGGGGGTGTGGGGAAACGGGGGCGCCGCGAGGTCGAGCCTCTCTCCCTGGCGGGGCTCCGCGTCTGGGGCGGCGGGGAGGTGGCGGCCTTGGGGAAGAGAGGGAGAGGCGGCACCGGGCCCGCCCAGCAGAGGGCGCCGCGAGCGCGCAGGGCTCGGTCTGGGTTTCCTCCAGCTCCTTATCCGAGTGGATTTGTCTTCCTGAGCTGTGGGCTGGTGGGGGATGCGGTGGGGGTGAGGGTACTGCTGGCCAAGTTGGGGAGCTGTGGGTATTGTCACCACCCGTGATCGTCGGCCTGTGTCCCGAGTGGCCGTGTTTGCTTGTAATCACCTCAGTCATCGCTCATGCATTCCGCTAACGCTGTTGGGCACCCGCCAAGTATCGGGCACTGGAGGGAGAGTAAAGTGGCAAATAAGGAGCACGCCCTGGGCACCCCCCCACCCCCCATGATCCAGGTGACAGAGGTCGGCCTAGGGCGCTGGGGGTGCACGGAGGAGGGGCTGAGCACTTCCGACCGCCATCCCTCTCACCCGCAGCAGCATGTCTGAGGTGTGAATTCTGAGCAGTGTTCCACGGATCTTACCGAGGAGAGAGTCGAGGTTCAGACAGGTTAAGGAACCAGCCCAAGGCCACACAGCCAGTAAAGGGACGAGTGGGATTGCTCCCAGAGCCCAGTTCCAGTCCTTCCACTCGCCCTGGGGCTGACCAGGGGAGGGGCTGGGCTGGGGGCAGGGAGACTACTCCGTCTGTGCCTGCCCCCAGCAGGACAGGAGCTTGTGGGCAGGGGAGGTTCCAGGGTGTCTGATTTCATCCCAGAAAGAGGGAGAACTTGCCAGCAACCAGAGCTGCCCACTCATAGAATGGGTGAGCCCAGGGAACAGAAGTGGCCTGCCGCTTCCCAGATGTTGCAGGGGCTCCCCCGTTGAACTTGGCATTCACTCAGCGCTGCAGCTCTGCTGGCGCGGTCCCTGTCTCCCTCCAGCCTCCTCTTGCCACCCCACTCCCCCCATTACCTTCTGTGTTCCCACCTCTCAGGCTTCTTTCAGCAACTTGCTGGGCATACTGGGCCTTTGCACATGCCTATCCCCTCTCTGTCTGGCAAGCTCACCCATTCCAGGCACTGGAAGCCTTTCCCCATGCCCCACAAGATCAGGTCGCCTTAGGAGCTGTTCATTTAGGCTTCTCTGCTACCCCCAAAAGTGCCTCTTCACGCCATATTGAAATTACTGGTCCCTTCCACGACACTGGCAGCTCCGTGGCAGGGACCACACTGTCTTGTTCTCAGGTGTTTCTCCAGCGTCCAGCAGTCCACCCAAGTGCCTCCCTTGGTGCTCAAGAAAAGCTTGTTGAAAGAATAAGTGAGTAAGGGGCGAAGGTAAGAAAGAATGAAGGGTGCACGCAAAGGCAAATGCATGGCCGGGGGACTTGGGTCAGCAGACCTTCCCGTCCTCTCCTATCACCCTGTGGGGGCAGCTCATATTCTTTGCTCCCCTCCCCAGGACCTGGTGATTCAGAGTCACAGTCAGCAAACATTTGGTAAGCATCTAGGCACCCCGCTGGGCACTGTCACCTGTATTCTCACCCATCAGATAAGCAGGGGCAAGGTGAAACGTTCTCAGCAGACACTAGCTTGTAGGCTTCAATCCCTGCCTGGAATAGTTTACACCTTGGTCCGCGAACTTCCCGCCGGGCCCCGCCCTCTCTCAGACCCCACGCTGGCCGCGCTCCTGGGTGCGCTTCCGAAGAAGGCCACCAGATGGCGGCAGACGCTAAGAGTCGGGGCTCGGCGCGGGCCGGCCAGCCCCTGACCGCCGGCAGGGGGCGCTGCTGCTCGGCCAAATGAGAGGCTGACGTCGCTCAGGTTTCTCAGCTGGGAGAGGCAGGCGCGGTCAGCCGGGAGTGGGTCCAAACCGCAGCCGGGGAGCAAGGCTGTATGGCACCCTCATTCTTCCTCATCCGTACAGTGTGTTCTTTTTTTTTTTTAAAGATATTTTTATTTATTTTTTGACAGAGAGAGAGACAGCGAGAGAGGAAACACAAGCAGGGAGAGTGGGAGAGGGAGAAGCAGGCCTCCCGCTGAGCAGGGAGCCCGATGCGGGGCTCGATCCCAGGACCCTGGGATCATGACCTGAGCCGAAGGCAGACGCTTAACGACTGAGCCACCCAGGCGCCTCCAGTGCGTTCTTAACCTCTGCTTTATAGCCTCTGTAGGCAAACTTCGTTTGGAAAGGGCCAGATGGCAAATATTTTAGGTTTCGCTGGCCATCTGGTCTCTGTTGCAAGTCCTCAACTTTGTCCTTGAAGTGTGAAACAACTCATGGACAAGTGGGCGTGGTCGTATTCCGATCAATCTTTATGGACATGGAAGTTTGAATTTCATGCAGTTTTCACGTGCCATGAAATACTGTGCTTTTAAAATATTTTTTATAAAGCTACTTAAAAATGTAAAATCCATTCTTTGCTCTTAGGCGGGGCCACCCCTGGTCTCCGTAAAGTCCCAAACCCGTGTCTGGCATATAGTAGATGCTCAATTACTGCTAACTGGCATCAACCATTCAGGAGCACTCAGCAGGGGGTCCATGGGCCCCTGCGTCCAGCAGCCCTTGGAGCGGGGCAGGACACTCTCCCTCCAGTTTTGGTCCCTGAATCTCTTCACGCCTCACAGAAGCACTCAGTGAAGGGTGTTGGTCACCTCTCTTCCTTGGCAATATACTGGTACCATTTTCACACCCATGCCTCTGCCGTGACCTTTCTGTCCTCTTAAGGAAACCCCAGTCCTTTTCATCTAACAATGCCCACTCTCATTGGTCACTTTGTAAAAATTCCACTTTATTGAGGTATTGAGGTGTTCACCTGTTTTAAGTGTGAAGTTCATGAGTCTGACAAATGTATGTGCCCAAGGAGCTACCACTCCAGTCAAGATAGAGAACATTTCCTTCACCCCCAAAACTTCCCTTTGGCCCCTTCCTAATCAATGCTGGCTTAAAAAAAAAGTCTCCCAGTTATCAGTGTGCTCCCCTGGGAGCTGGCCAGAAATGGAGGCTCCAGCCATCCCCAGAATTCTGAGCCTCCAAGTCCCATCCATCTCTTACTGGGGAGCGGTGCTGCATTTGTGTTCACTTCCCTGCCGTACTGTGAGCTCCTGGAAGTCAGGGGCTGAGCCCACCTCCCGACCTCCACCCTGCAGCCCCCACTGAGTTGAATTAGTAAGAGCAGGAGGCCAGCTCTCAGGGTGAGGGTTTGGGAGTGGGGGCTGTGTGTCTCAGGAATAGTGGGAGGAGTGAAGTCAGCAAGCAGGGGGTGATCTCTTCCTCTGGAGTTCGGACATCTGGCTCTCCACTCAGTCTGGCCACTGTCCAAGTTGACTCAGGGAGCCTGGGTCTATTTGCATGCATTTGCATATCATTAGCACATCTCTGATCCGTTTCCTCCTCTCCTTATGGGGAAGGAGCAGGCTGGATTTGGGGAGTGGGTAGACAGGACAGAGGACTCGGGGCGTTTGGGGAGGCCATGGGCTGCAGAGCCCGGCCCAGCTCCATGCTGATGCCCATCCTGGGAGCAGGTCTGAAGTTAAGCTCTGACCCTTTTTGGATGAGGAGGAGGGGCTGCTAGATTCTCCAAATCTGGATACTTGCTATGGGAGCAAGTCTGGGCTGGGCTCCCCAAGTTTCCCTGCCTGGAATGTGCTAGTCGTTCAGCAGAATCTTCTATAGCAATGAGAGAAGCTTGCAGTTCTAAGATTGAGCAAGAAGACAGAGAAGAAGCCATATTGTATGAGCCAGTTAATAAAGCACAGAGTGTGCCAAATGAATCTATGCTCCCAGGAATAATAGCCAGCCCTGGAACGGAGCACCCCGGGGCGGGGGACGCTCAAATTGTTTTGTGATCTGGGTGCTGGTCACACGGGTGTGTTCACTCCGTGAAGACGCATTGAGTTGTATATTCGTGAATTATTTGTGCATTTTTCTGGATACAAATAAAAAGTTGAAATTCTGCGAAGAACCCCACTTGCATTCCACTGCTAGGAGCCCCTCCCAGGCTGCTTCCCTGCCTCCTGCCCACCCTTTTGTGGCTCTGAAGGCCCTGCTGCTCCTGACTTGCCCAGCCTCCCACTGGGCTGTGGACTCTACTGGAAGGCAGGCCCACGTCCTGTTCATCCTGTGTCCCCTGACATGGGATTGGCACAGAGCTCAAAACATGGGTGACCCCTCAACAGCTCTGGGTGGCCCAAGAGGCTCTGGGGCCCCAACCAACCTAGAAGGGGGTGCTTCTCCTTACTACATGTCTCCCCCCAAAGGCTGGCATTAAAACACTTAGCTGTGGCCTAGGACTAGAAGTGGGCTAAGGGATGGGACAGCAGAACATGCCAGAGGAGAGAGAGGTGGGACTCAGGGGTCCCCAGGTGGGCCTGGGTGTGGGGGCTGCTGACATTCTGGGTCCCCTGGCTTCTCGCTGATACTCCTTTTCACATGGTTGTGTTCACTCCTGACCCTGAGGCCACCTGGGCCCCTGCTGAGCCCCCACTTCAGACTCAGGGAGGCGGAGGCTGAGGCCTGGCTTCTCTGGCCTCAGCCCCGCGCTGGGGCTGCTCTGAACCTGCCAGGCCCCATGCCTGACTCACCACTGCGCTCCCTGCCTTGCAACCTGGGTCCTCCCTGCTCCGTCTGAATTACAGGGATCTGCAAGCAGGCACAGAGGCCCCCCCCCCCACCTTCTAGAACTTGTCACAGAAGGACTTTGGGCAATGGCCTGGCCTTTCTGGCCTCGGTTTCCCTTTTCTGTAGAGCGGGAGAACAATTCTGGCTGCCATGAGGTCAGCTAGGCTGGAGGGTATGGGACCCATAGGTGCAGGGAGCAAAGGCAGTTGGTGGGCAGGGGGGATGGTCAGGGAGGGGCCACGCAGCCCATCCCCTCCAGCTGTGTTGCAGTCTGTATGGTGGGGGCAGGTGAGGGGGTGGTGCTGTTCTGGGGTTCCCCGGGAGCTGGTGGGGTGCTGGGGGTAGCATGGGAGGGTCAGGGGCCCAAGTTTTGGTTTGACTTGATCCTGTCTACAGGCCTGTTGCCCCTCTGGGCCTCAGTTTACTCTTTTGTGAAGGGGACTGTTGCGCTCAGGCCCCCCACAAGCTCCAAGGCTCTCCCACTTCCACGTTCTGTTTGGCTTGCATGGGTGTTATTTTGGAATCAGTTTCTAAATCTTAAAGATTGAGAGGCTTCCCAATGAAATCCAGAGTTCCAGCTTCCTGAGTACAAATGAGATCTGGCCATTCTGGGATTCCCACATTTGCAGGTATAAAGTGGGGCAGCTCCTCAGGAAGGGACCTCATTCCCCCTGGGGGCACAGCTCTTCTCACCGTGGACACAGGAGGCGCTGTTCCCACACTGTCAGTCCCACGCACGCCCCCCCACCCCCCCAGGCCCAGGGCCTAGCCCCAGCACTTGCGCAGACAGGCCTCTTTTCTCTTTTGTTTTGCCTACTTAAGGCTTTGGAGGGCAGGTCTGGATTGGATTGGCATTATTAGCTCATGTGTTTATCCAAAGCAGAGACCTAGGTCTTGGGATTTCCGGGGAGGTGTCCAGAGCCCCAGTCGGGGCCAAGGAACAATGTCTGCTTGTGCGGAAGTGGCTTTCTCCCACCCGGGGCCACGTCCTTCCCCTCCCCTGGCGAGGGCCCCTATTTCCAGTGGCTCATCCTGGCCACAAGGCCCTTAAAGACTAGCTCCTTGCCATCTTGGCCTTACCTCCAGATCCCCCCACCCCCAAACGCCCACCCTCATTGTGTTCTTTGTGGCATGACCTGTTCACATGCTCCAGTCCCTTCCCCTTCTTCTCCTGGCAAACCCCCCAGCCCAAAGACTCAGCTTCTCCACCCGCCCTGGAAACCTTCCCTGCTCTGTCTTCTTGGGGCTGTCTCTGGCCTCCTGCACAGTGCCCCTGACACTGGGATGGGGCCCCAGTCCTGCCCCCCAGCCTTCAGCAGAGAGCCAGGCACACAGGCAGGGGACTGAGGCTGTGACAGGTTGCTGGTGAGAAGTCACCAGGGGTCAGGCCCAGGTATTTTTGGCTATTGCTTGGCCATTGCTGGGAGAGGGAGAAAGGGTAGCCCCCTTCTCAGGGCCAGCAGAAAAGGGGGATACCTCCTCTCTAATACCATTCCTGGCCACAGCCCTGGGCCCCTGCGCTCAGCCACCCCTTAGCAATCATGGGTGCCAGTCCCGGGCTGGGCAGTGGGCCTGCAAAGATGTGGGAGGAGCCCTCAGGGCCAGGGGGTCCCAGCTGGTCACGATTCCCGGCCCATACGGCCTGACTCCTCAATCTCTCAGCTCGTGAAGGGAGAGCAGAACTAGGGGGGCCCCTCAGGGACTACCTAGGCTAGGTCCTGACACTTTCCAGATGGGGAAACTGAAGTCCAAGTGATTTGACCTGGTCTTGGGACTGTCTCCTGGGTTGCCTGAGCCAGGCTGTGGTGTGGTCCGTCCTGGGGGTCGGAACCTTGCAGTGCCTGCTTTGTTGGGGCTCCAGCCCCCCAGCCCCAAATCTGAGCTTTAGAGGAGCCTGCCCTACCCCCAGCATGCTTTACCTGGCCTGGCGTGTCCCAGAGCCAGCAGAAAGGTGGGCCAGGAGCAAGTCTGAGTCTGCCCAGCGAGCTGCGAGTCTCAGCGGGCCCTCCCTGCCCGCAGGCCCCGGGAGCAGAAAGTGAGGGCTCCACACCCCAAATCCTCTGCCTTCCCTCCCCACCCACACATTCAGCCTGGGGCCCAAACACGGCAGGGAGCCAGCCTCCCTCCTTGGTAACCGAGGCACAACACCCAACACTAGAGACTGTGTGTCCTGCCAATGCCACACCCCGACCCGGGCCTGCACACTGGGCTGAAGCCTGGCTGGGAGGGAGGGGCATGGGAGGTAGGCGGGAGGTAGCAGGGCCTCGTGGGCCTGGAGACCCCCGTACCCCCTGCCCCAAGCCCAGGCCAGCCAGGGCTGTTGTTCCAGCAGCCTTTGACTGTGTGGCCCCCAACCCCAGCCCCCGCTGCTGGCCCTGAACTTAGCAGGCCTCAGGAGGAGAAGGGTCAGGGACTGTGCCTGAATCACAGGAGAGAAGTATAGGTCCGAGGAAGAAAGCCCTCCTGGGCCAGCAGGGTTGTGGGAAGGGTTTAGGGGAGGGAGGGTCTGATGGCGCCCCTCTGTCTCAGCGCAGGCCTCCTCTCTGGCATGGGAAGGGTGGGAGGTTGGCTGGTCCCCAGGTTGAGGCGCGGGGGGGGGGGGGTGGGTGCTCTGAGGCAGGTCCAGCATCGTGTTTGGGGGCTGGCTGGGGGGCTAAGCAGAGGAATATCAGGGCCTAGGGAAGTGGGGGTGGCGTTGGGAAGGGAAGAACAGTTTTCCTGGCCTTCACTGGCCTTTGGTCTTCGTGGTCCAGGTCAAAGAATGTGGGGATATAGTGAAAGGGAGACAGAGTCTCAGTCCTAGGGGACCCCCTGTCTGAGAGAGAAATGTGGCCGCAGCTGTTGGGGATCTCCTAGCTGAGGGAGGGACCCAACCCCTGTCCCGGGGAGTTCAGGGAGTTCGGCATATCCGGGTTGGATGACAGGGACAGAGCACGGGTAGGATCACTCAGCTCTGCGGGGAGCACCAGCCAAACCAGGCTCCCTGGGGGCTTGGCAGACTTCTGTGACTTGGGGAGAGGTGGAACCCCGGGGTCTTTCTACTTCTCCTCCCTGAGTGGAAGCATCCTCCTGGAGCTGGGGGACCCTCCCCCAAGTTCCCAGGCCTGGTTAAAGCTGCCATTCGTTTGCCACTGCTTGTCAGATGCTTCCTGGTCCAGCGTAGCTTCCCCACCACCTTAGCCCAGCCCTGTGGGGAAGAACCATCACTGGCCCCTTTCACAGAGAGGAGACTGAGGCTCAGGAAAATTATGGGTCTCACGTTGGAGTCACATGGGGGCAGACCGTGAAGCTTAGAGCTCCCGGCTTTCCTGACAGCCGGGGGAATCTGAAGTGGGCAGACCCCCTGGGCCATGCAGGAGAGGGGCGAGTCTGACGGCATCCCTGCTGTTCCTCTCCATCCTGAGGCTTGGTGGGTGCTGTCTTGGCCCCTCTCTCAGGCCCCGTCCCCCCACTTTGGTCCCCAGGGGGCCGGTGGGGAGGGTGGGGTGAGAGAGACTCGGGGCCTGCTGAGCCTGCAGCTTCCCGGCCCACCCAGGCTGAGTCAGGGCTGGGCAGGAGCCAGGGGGGTGGCAACTTTCCCAGGGCCGGCCTGGGCGGTGTCCACATTCTTCACAAGTGGGGTGCATCCAGGCTTGGGCAAGCCAGCCAGGTGTTCTGTGCCCCGCCCGGGGCCCCCGCCTGCCTGAGCCAACTCAGCTCCACAGCCTTGTAAGGAACACATCTGGCCCCCACTTGGAATGGGGTGTGGGAACTGCTTGCCTTGCATGTCCTTGCTGGGTGGGGTGCAGGCCTGCAGGGGCAGCCTGTGACAGCCCAGAGCCCACAGTGGCCTGGGCTACTGGGGTGTCCCTACTCATGTCTTCCTTTTGCCCCTATACTTGGAGAGTTGGAGGCTAAGGCTTAAGACCGTCTGTGGTTTGGGCCTTGGTCTTGCTGGTCGCTCAGCAAATGTTGGTGGAACAGTGAAGGGCATCTGAGAGCTGGGGGTGACCAGGGGCCCCCAAAACCCAGGAAGCAGCAGACTCACATTCTGTTTGTTGTCCCCAGTTTCTCAGGGAGGCCTTTGTCCTCACCAGCTTGGAACTCTGGGTGCCCAGTGGGGGCCTGGGGCAGAGGCTCGGAGTGGAGTCCCATGCCCACGGGGGCCCTGTTTCCTCTGCACTCCCTCTGCTCCCTTGGGCTCTTGGTGGGCGGAATGTGACCTTGAGACCAAGGAAGTGCTTTGGGACCCTAGATGGGCTCTGCTGAGATCCCACCTCTTTCCCACCAGGGCCCCCCCAGCTCAGCCCAGCTCAACCCAGCCCAGCTCTGCAGCTTCCCCATTAGTCTCTGCAGGTCAGGCCAGGCCTCTGATGGGAAGGTGGGGGGGTGGGTAGCTTCAAGTCTGAGATTTGGGGACTCTGCCCACTGTTCCCCCTCTTCCCCTGAGGTCTGCTGGTGAAGATGGAATTTCAGTCCCTCCAGTGAACGGCTGAGGGTCACCCCTTGTCTGCCTGTCACCCTGTCCTGCAGCCCTCAGCAGTTTTGAGCTCGGCCTGTGGGACCTGGGTTGGTCTCCTCTGTCATGCCCCTGCAGTGGGCAGGGCCTGGCTGTTCCTTGGGTGGGTCTAGAGCAGCTTGGGCTGCAGAAATCACTTCCCAGGCTTCGGTGGGAACAAACGGGCCCTGGCCCTGGGCCTGGGTAGGGGGGGCGTGGGAATTCCGTCCTGCATGCAAAGTCAGGACGGGTGACACCAGGGCTGTGGGAGGAGAGGCCGGGGGATAAGCCGAGATGTCACTCCTGCACCTGTGAAGGGCAGCCGGCTGAGCTCTAGGCAGCCGGGGGACCTGGGCCGGGAGCGGGGGGTGGGGTAGGTGCAGCCATGGTTCCAGTTAACCCACAGCTGAGCAGTGGTGGGCAGGCCTGGCCTGGGATGTGTCAGGCTGGGGCAGGGACCCCTTGGCACCCCCCTCCCTAGCTTCTTTTGGCTGAGCCCTTGGGCTGGTGTTGTGGGGTGACCTTGTTCTCGGGGACTTTCTAGGGTCTTTGGCTGCCATCTGTCCTCCTCTGTCCAGGGCCTTGTGGCAGGAGGGCAGCGCTTTGTCCCGGGGGTGGTGCTGTTTGCAGTGGAAAGGGGGGCCTCAGCTCCCTGAAAGCCCCGTCTGTGTCCTGGGGCTGAGGATGGTTCAGTGTGTGTGCGTGTGTGTGCGTGTGCGCGCATGTGTGCATGCATGTGTATATGTTGAGGGGAGGCAGCTGTCCCAGTGGAAGTGGGCTTCTAGGCATTTGCACCAGAATCCCTGTAGTTGGATCCCGAACCCTGAAGGATTCTGGGAGTTGGCACTGAGAGCTGGGCCCAGGGCAGCCTGGGAAATCGTGGGAACCAGTGAGAACAGGCTGGAAGGGTGTGGCAGCCGCCGGAATCTGTGGACTGGAGCAGCCCCACCCTCGCTCATCCAGGAATGGGTCCTGGCTGGGGAATCGACATGGGGCCCTCCCCGAGCTGTCCCCTGCTCCGCTCTGCCAGGCCCCCCAGCCCCCACTCCCTGCTGTGGGGTGCCCCCACACCCCCTCACTTCTGGCTGGGCTAGAGCCAGTGGCTTGGCTGGGGCAGGCTATTTGGGAGAAATGGGTGACTTTTCCTGAAGATTGCCAGGTTCTTGGTGCTGTGTGTTTGTTTCTGACCCTTTGTATAGACAGACCCTCTGTCACTCACAAGTTAGGGAAGCATCTGTGGGGGTTCCATGGACCAGTGGACGTGGTGTGGGGGCCAGCTCTGTTTCTGGGATGGGGGCTGAGAGCTCCTGCCCATCCTGGAGTTTCTGGACACACTGTCAGCTTCTGCAGAGCACTTGGTCCTCTCCTGTTCTGCACAGCTGGTCAGGGCTCCCTGTGGCCTTTAAGAGAAAGGCCACGCTCCTTCGCATGGCACCTAGGGCCTTCCACACGTGGGCCCCTGCCCGACTCTCCAGGCCCAGCCCCCCGTCTCTGTCTCCCTGGCTAACTCCCCTTGTCCGGAATGTCTCACTCTTTCCCGACGGCGCCAGGCCCCTGCCTGGGAAGCCAGTGTCTACCTGTCACCCCTATGTGTACAGGTCCTGCTCAGATGCCATCTCCAGCTGTCCTGCCCCTTGAGCTGTGACAGGGGCCCCTCCAGTTGCTTCCACAGCTCCACCTGCCCAGGCCTCCGTAATGCCCTTGCTCAGTCAGCTCATGAGGTCCAGGTATCTCCCCTGGAGACAGAGCTCCCCAAGATCAGGGCCCATTATGTGTCCTCTGTCATGTCCCCACGCCCTCCCTCATGTAGGTCAGGGAGTGAGACAATGAACTAAGGAACGGGTGCAGGAAGTTTGGGGACTCCCTCTGAGGTGTGTGGACTTGCAAAGGGCTGTCACTTGAACTACTTCGTTCAGTCTGAGGAGAAACATCTCTCTACCTAGGGATTGGGTCTCCTGGAAAGATCCCAGAAATCTTTCTTGAGAGCAAAGAGGGTCCAAGCTCCTTCTCCCTGCCTGTGACGACTCAAGGTTAATGGGCCAGAGTGTGAGCGGCAACCGCTGCCTTGTGTGAGTGTGTGAAAGAGTGTGTAAAGCAAAGCAGGGAGAGGCTGTGTGAGTGTACCCAAGTGTGAAAGCACACAGGCGTGCCTTGAATGTGTGACAATGTGAGTGTGGGAGTCTGTGAATGTGTGTGAGTGTGTAAGGCTTTGAAAGGCCGCCTGGATGTGTGAGCGTGGATATGAGTGGGTGTGCGTGTGCATGTGTGTCTGTGGGTGGGAATGCATGTGAGTCTGGGTGATGTGTGTGTAAGCTGACTGGAAGTGTGAGTGTGGGAGTCTGTGTGTATATAAGGTGTGTGTGTATGAATCTATGTTTGTGTGTGTGTATGTCTGTGATTATGAATATGTGAGTCTATGAGCGTATGTGAGTGTGATTATGTTAAAGCTGTGGGTAAGTGTGTGAATGTGGGAGTCTGGGTGCATGTATGTGAATGCCTGAGTGTGTAAGTGTGAGCTTGTGAGTGCGATTTGTGTGAGAAGGAAAGTGAATATGTGTGAGCTGTGTGTAAATGTGAGTGTGAATGTGTGAGTGTGCAAGAGCCTGAGTGGATATGCCAGTCTGTGAGCATGTGACCATGTGTGTGTTAGCTGAGAGTGTGTGTGAGTCTGCTGAGTGTGTGAATGTGTGTGTGAGCTGTGTGTAAATGCTTATCCTGGAGGGAGACCCAGGGCAGTAGGAGAAGCTTGGTTCTCCCCTCCCTCAAGGCCATGGTCAACCCCAGGGAAACTCAGAGCCTCCATAGGAGATCTGGGGAGTCCCCCCAGGGAGCTGGAAGGCTCAATTTTGCCCTCGGGGGTTTATTTACTCAGAGGAGGGGTCTTTCCCCGTCCTAGAGAAAGCCCGGAGATGATTATTTTTAAAAAAAAAAGTACTTCTGAATAGATTCAAAATAATATCTACAAAATACGGGTAGGGTTTAAGAATTCAGGTACAACAAACACCTGTGAACCCACCACTCAAGTTTGGAAACGTTGCCGAGTGCCCCTTCCCATGCCATCCCTTCGCCCAGCAGTCTTTCGTTGCTTTCTTCGTAGATCTGAAACCAGTCTCCGCTCGCCAGTCCTTAGGGCTCCGGGGCCAGCGAGGCCGGGACTCCTCCAGATCCAGTACCCGGCGGGGCCAGAGCAGCTGAGTGCTGCCCTCTGGGGGTGCGAGACGCCAGCTTCTTCCTGCTCGGAACCAGCTGGCAGCCCCGCGAGCAGCCCCACCCAGGTCCCCTGCAGAGACCCCACGGGGTGGGGGCACTCATTGTGCCACACGCGTAGGGCGCGCCTGGACCCGGATGCGCACACGGGGCACTCACAAAGTATTGCATATAGACGCATTCCACCTGTTGTGAAGGGCATGGGTGACACATTGAGTGGGGTATTCCGATGACAGCCAGCCAATGGCAGCTGCTGTCCCTAGGGAGTTGGCTGCAGGAAGGGGGGGGGGTCCCCACCGAGTGGAGCATGGCCTAGAGAACCTCACACTCGGGGCTGGGGGAGGCTGGGTAGGAATGTTGACTTTGGGGTAAGTGGTTTAATAGCGGGACCTAAGCTGGGGGTAGGGAGGAGGGCTTTGGGCCAGATGCAGGGAAGTTTTTTGAGATAGAGAATGGACGGAGGGGCAGGACGTAACGTACAGGTCAGCTTTAGAAAGGAATTTCGTGTCCATTGGCCTAGAGGCAGGGGGATGGACTCAGTGGCCCAGCCTGGGCGCCTGGTGCTATAGGGGTCAGGGGACTAGAAAGGGAGGAGCCGAAGATGGTGAGTAGGCGCGGGTGTGAAGCGCATGTGGAGGACGTCTCCAGTCTGTCCTGCCGCGCCGCACCTCCCAGGACTGCGGAGCTGAGGTGCGCGACCCAGAACGGCCAGCAGAGTGCGCTCCCGGTACAGATTTGAGGCTCCAGACCGTTCTGGGTTTAATCGGGGATGGTTCTTGGAAAGCCCCAGGCCTGGAGTCCTGATAGAAGCATTCTGGCTTCTCCTTTGGGAGCAACCAAGCATAGGGGCGAGAAGAGACGGTCTCATGAGGTGGGAGCCCCATAGTGTCCTCTTTCTTCCTTCCCCCTACTCCCTGGTCAGGCACTGTGTCTCCAGCCCCTGACCAGTGTCTCCTGGTGGTGAGCTTGAAACCAGCCCCAGAAATGTGACTGGCCCGCCTAATCTGCCCTGGAGGTCTTCCTCTGGGCCACTTTGGTCTGCCAGGGCAGCCAGTCTTTCTAGAAGGTTCTCCAAAAGGAGAACCAGAGGTCTTTCCAGAAGGTTCTAGAGGCTCCGCGTCTGCAGTCTCCCTGGTGACCTCATTGGTTTCCTGCTTCCCTGGTTCACCTCCAGGTGGAGGACTTCCTGGCCTGGGGTCCAGCCAGGTCTCTCAGCCGGTTCTATCCAAGTAGCCGGTGGAGTCTAGAGTCCTCAGGACCAGATGCAGCCACTTGTCTTTTGGCATGGGCTGGTGGGCACAGCCAGGTCTGGCTGGCTCAGATGAGGTGTGGCCAGCCCCATCAACTCCCTGGGGCGGGGTGCATGATGGAAGAGAAAGTCCCTTGGGTTGTGAATGCCTCCTTCCACTTCCTGACATCTCTGCTCATGCAGAGGCACCTCCCACTCAGGTCATTCATTTATTCATTAACTTCTATAGTTATCAAGCACCACCTGCTGTTTCCGTTTCTGGAGACAGAGAAAAGGAGGCAGGGGAGGGTCCCTGCCTGTGTCTAGAGGAGGAGACAGGTAAATAGGTGTGACCACACGGGGTGGTAAATGCTTAGAGAGCAGTGAATTGTTTTCTTCCTCTGAACCTTGCTTTTCCCTCTGACTATCCCAGTCAGTAGCATCATCACCCTCCCACCTGCTCAACCCGGAAAGTGCGGAGTCATCCTGCTGCCTCCCCCGCTCAGGCCTGTCTCCCTTTTGGCCACGGTGTCCTGTCCTCATGCTCACCATCTCTCTCCCGGGGCCATCGCTTCAGCCCCAGGACTGGCCCTTGCCCCCATCCAGCTTTCACACTGCCCCCAAAGTGAGTCCCTTCTTCAAACTACCTGATGCCTAGAAGCATCCAAAAACAACGATCGAATGTGATCTGAAGGAAATCATCTATCTGGAAAAAGACACTGGGTTAAGCGTCTCCCTTTGGCTCAGGTCATGGTCCTGGAGTCTCCGGATTGAGCCCCAAGTCAGCCTCCCTGCTCAGCGGGGCGTCTGCTTCCCTCTGGCCCTCCCCCATCTTGTGCTTTCTCTCTCTCTCTCAAATAAATAAATAAATAAAATCTTAAAAAAAAAAAAAGAAATGGAAACTGGAGCAAGAGAGGACTTCAACCATCAAAAAGACAAAAATCAGAAAAACAACAGCAACAGACAAAGCTTCGAAACTTGATGAGACCCAGTGCTGATGGACGTGTGGGGAAATGTTCTCAACATGGATGGCGGGAGTGAGAATTTGTAGAACTTTCACAAGGAGATTTTTTTTTTTTTTTACTGTGGAAAATTTGAAATATACACAAAAGTAGGGAGAAGAGCAAAACCAACGACCGTGGGGCACCTGGGGGGCTCAGTCCATTGAGTGTCTGCCTTCGGCTTAGGTCCTGATCCCAGGGTCCTAGGATTGAGCCCCACATCGGGCTCCCTGCTCAGCGGGGAGCCTGCTTCTCCCTCTCCCTCTGCTGCTCCCCCTGCTCGTGCGCTCACTCTCTCCCTGTCAAATAAATAAATAAAATCTTTAAAAAACAAAGCAAAAACCAAAAAACCAGCGACCGTATGTCCATGACCCAGTGTGATAATTGTCCACATGATGCCTCTCTTGTCCCTTCACTCTCCTGCCACCATCTTGTGTGGAGGAGGCTAGAGTATCTTCAAGCAAACTCTTTCTGTCATTTCGGTTCCCATTGGAAGGTAATTTGGCAGTGGCTATCAAAGTAAGCGATGGATTTACCCTTTAACTGGGTAATCCCACTGCTAAAATTGCCCCCATGGAGGTATTTGCCAAAGTTCACCACGTTGCATGTTCCAGGAGGTTTATTTTACTGTTGTGTGTAAAAGCAAAAAATCCTGGCGACCAGAGAGGTGGTTGGTAGGGACAGGAGTAAGTAAATTACAGCTCATGGTCATGAGGCATTAAACAGAATGAGGTGGCTCTCCGAGAGATATGATTAACTGGGAAATTGAGGCATTGACGAGATCAATAATATCCCTTTTATACGGCTAAAATCTCTATAAACAGACACATGAAAAATAAAGCAGAGCACAGCAAAGCTTGGGAGACTCTCTAGAGCTGCAGGACAAAGTCCAAACTTTTTAGTATGCCTTTCATGGTGGTCTTCCTTTCCAACTTTGTTTGAGTCATTTCTCCCACTGACATTACCCTACGAACTGGCCCGGGGATTCCCAAAGTGGGTTCCATGGAACCCCCAGCCCCACCCCCTCTTCCTGGAAGTGGCTCCCTGGGTGAATAAGTTTGAGAAACACTTAGTGCTTTCCCCCCCCACCCCGCCCCCGACTCCCCCTCCTTGGACAGTCACAATGCACATTAGCTTGTTAAGGACTTTGGGAAGTCTGCAGTAAAACAAACAAAAAACTGACAAGGATGTGCCCTGCCCTGGCCTACCGGGTTCTCAGCCCACATATCTCTCATGAGCACCAGCCAGGCCCAGCTCTGGTGCGCCAGGGATGAGAACCACTGCTCTGTGGGATTGGCTCTGCCCCTTTCTGGCATTAGGTAGTTCCATTCTCGCTTGCCCACCCCACCCCAGCCACCCTGGTCTTTCTTTCCAGTCCCCAAAGAGGTGTACCTTGATGATAGTGGGCTCAACCACTAGATCAGATAATCTAGCCCTTACCTCGGCCTAGAATGCCTTTCCTGTACATGGCTGGCTCCTTCCTTAATTCAGTTTCCTGCTTGAATGTCACCCAGAAGAGACCCTCCTTGGCCCCCCGAAACTCTCCTATCCCTTTGTGCTTCCCTGGAGAACATATCATTCTCTGGTTTGATGATGGCCCATGTCTCTCGCTAGAACGTCTGCTCCACGAGAGAGCAAAGATGTTGTCTGTTGTGCTGATCGTCATACCCCTGGAGCCTGGAACAATGGCCGGCATACAGTAGGTGCTCAACTAAGAGCAGCTAAACAAAGGCATTTCCTTACGAGATGCATCTTCTTTCTGGTTCCTATGGCACCTTCCTGGAAGTGCGGATGCAGCCGTGGCCTCCTGGGGATCCCCAGATCCCCAGCCCACTAGCTGCATTCCCACCTGTGCCTGGACGATTTCTCCCCTTGTCCTCTCCGCCTGCAAAGCCCTTCCCTGGCTTCGAAACCCAGCTTTGTTGTCCCTCCCTGTGAAACTGTCTTGAGCGGCCTGGTCTGGATGAGTCGTTTCCTCCCGCTCCTCCCAAGGTGCTTGAACATACATACCTTTATCACCACATAAAAAGCACTGCGCCTAGATGGGCTATTTGTGCGTCTGTCTCTCCATCAGCGGCCTGTGCTCATTAAGGGCAGGGCTTGGCTGACTCAGTGCGGAATTCTCAGCACCCAGCCCGGTGACTGCCACACAATGAATGCAGTCAATGGTGCTGAATGAAGTCCAAGTTTGGGCTCTTACTGCCTGCACCCATTCAGCAAGCAGCAACTGGGCACCTGCTGTGTATACAAAGTGCTGAGTTAGGCCTCGTATTGGGCCCGGAGATGAACAGAGAGCCATCTTTTGGCCATGAAGGATTATAATTCTAGAAAGGGAACAAGTCCACCTCCAAATAATTCTAACACAAGTGAGAGTGGCTAGGGCCCGTTGGCGCTCGCATGGGCTAGGGGAGTGTATTAGTTGCCTGGTGCTGCTATAACAAATTACCACAGACTTAGGGGCTTAAAGCAACACGAATTTGTTAGCTTACAATTCTGGAAGTCGGAGATCCGAAATGGGTCCTACGAGGTGTCAGTAGGGCTGTGCTCCTTCTGGAGGCTCCAGGGGAGAATTTGTTCCTTGCCTTCTCCCGCTGTTCGTGTCTGCCCACGTTCCCTGGCTCATGGCCGCGTGCTCCTGTTGTCACGTCCGCTCTGACTCCGACCCTCCTGCCTCCCTCTTAGAATGGCCCTCGTGATGATAGTGGGCTCAACTGGATAATCTAGAATGATCTTCCTGTTGCCATTTCTTTAAAACCTTTACATGCACATATTATCTATTTTTTAAAAAGATTTTATTTATTTATTATGAGAGAGAGAGAGCATCCACATGAGAGAGAGAGAGAGAAAGATCGAGCAGGAGTAGAGGGAGAGGGAGAGGCAGGCTCTTTGCTGAGCAGGGAGCCCGATGCGGGGCTCACTCCCAGGACCCTGGGATCATGACCTGAGCCGAAGGCAGAGGCTTAACCGACTGAGCCACCCAGGCGACCCTCCATTGCAAGTTTCTTAACCACATCTGCCAAGTCCCTTTTGCCATGTTCCGTACATATTCCCAGGTTCTGGGGATTAGGATGTGGGCATGTTTGGGGTACGTTGTTCTGCCTGGCACAGGGAGGGGAGGGTTACATTCCACTGCTAGGAGGCTTCACTAGCCAGCTTTGGAGTCATTGACCCCTTACTGAGTCCCCCATATGATCGAGGCCAACTGCTGTAACATACTACCTCATCTCATCTTAGCCTCACTAGTTTGTCATGGAAGCCTTGTGGCCTCATTTTATAGATGAGGGAGGGAGCTGAGGTTGGGAGAAGAGACATGAGTTGCCCGAGGCTACAGAGTCTCCAATGACCTTAGGCCCTTGGACTTGGGCTTCTTCTTCTTCTTTTTTTTTTTTTAAGATTTTATTTATTTATTTGTCAGAGAGAGAGAGAGCACAAGCAGGGGGAGCGGCAGGCAGAGAGAGGGGGAGAAGCGGGCTCCCCGCTGAGCAGGGAGACCGATGCGGGACTCGATCCCAGGACCTTGAGATCATGACCTGAGCCCAAGGCAGACACCCAACTGAGTGAGCCACCCAGGTGTCCCATGGACTTGGGTTTCTGATCACAGATAATGTGTGTGATCAGACCCTGGGTCTGACGATTAGGAGCTGCGGTTCCTTCCTGACAGCGCCTTGCTGGGGAAAGCGTGTCACCCCTGGAATGTTAAATAACAAGCCTCCAGGGCCCCAGGTCCCGAGGCAAGGCAGCAGGACAAGGGGGCTGTGAGGTTTAGCAGAGGGAGCTGGCTTCTGGCCAGCAGGTTGGGGCAGCTCTGGGACAGGCAGGCCTTGATGGGGAGGAGTTGGTGGGACATGGGGGGCGGGTTGGGCAGAGTATTCCATGGAGCCCAGGCCTCTGCACAGCTGTGCTCCTGCTCTGTCCTCCTGTTTTGCCCTTGGGAAGGACAGATAACCTCCCTTCCCAGTGTGGACCTCCTCAGTTGGGAACACTGGGATTGAAGGCCCCCTCTGCCTCCTCCCGCCTGCCTTTTATCTGCCATTCCATGATTCTCTCTTCTCTGCTCCTCTCCTGCTTTTCTCTCCCTTAGTTCTCCTTCCTTCATTGTCCCTCCCCTGATCCTCCTCATCCTCCTCCCTGGTCCTCCTCCCCTCATTCTCCTTCCCCTTGTCCTCCTCCCCCCTGATCCTCTTCGCCTCCTCCTCTCTCCCCTAGTCCTCCTCATCCTCCTCTGGTCCTCCTCCCTCCCCTGGGCCTCATCCTCCTCCTCCCTGTCTCTTCTCCCTGATCTTCCTCTGTGGTCCTCCTCCCCTCATTCTCTCTCCCCTGGTCCTCAACATCCATCTCTGTGATCCTCCCTCCACTGGTCCTCCTCCCTGATCCTCTCTCCCCTAATCCTCCTCCCTGGTCCTCCCCATTCTCTTCTTATTTTCTTCCCCTGTTCCTTTTCCTATGAGCCTCCCTCCCCTGGTCCTCCCACCCAGGTCATCTTCTACCCCCTTCCCCCCACTGTTCCTCTTCCCTTGTTGGTCAGGGTCATAGTGTGGTGGACTGGGTGGTCAGCACCAAGACAAAGAGCCAAGAGACACCCCCCCCCCATCGTGTTAAGTGAAGGAAGAAGGGGGCAGGCCATGCTCAGAGCATCCCTGGGCTCACACAGGGGGGGACACAGCCCCCAGCCCAGGCGAGCTCCCAGTCTCACGGGGGAGACACAGCTGCTTCTGTGAGGAAGTGTCCAATATGAGGGGAGAGACAAAGCCTCTCCCTGGGAGACTGGGCCACACTCACCCCTGGAGGAGATCACTCTAGAGCATTAAAGATTAGGTACAAACGGGTGTGGATTAATAGGGAGTGACTGGCCTCTCAGGTAAAGAACAGAGTGGTGAGGTGGGGCAGGGCCTGAGGGCCCTGGAAGGTGGGTCTGGAAGGCGGGAAGGAGCCTGGAGCCCTTTCAGGATCTGACTTCTGTTCCCTCAGGCTCTAGGGCCCCCTCAGCCAGTTTGCAAGGTAAAGTGGGGAGGGGGAGTGAGCCCCAGGCTGCTGCCTTCAGGCCAGGGAAGGGGGAATGGAAAGAGGGAAGGGGAAGAGGATGGAAGGACAGGGAGGGAGGAAAAGGGAAGGAAGGAGAGAAGGGCAGAGGGGAGAAGTCGGTCCTGTCAGGCTGGAGCCTTCTAGCCCGTGGGAAGCAGCAAGAGTCCCCACACATGCCTCTCTCAGGCCCAGGGTTCCCCTCCCCAGACTTCCTCTCCGCCCATTCCCTCCTCCCTTGCCCTGTCTTCCTGCCTGGGTCCTATCTGGGCCACTCAGGCCTCTGGGTCCTTTTTGGGGAAGGGCCCCGGGTAGCTCATGTGGCTCTTCCGGGAAAGGGGAGGTGTTCTGGGTGCTGTGATGGGTCCATCCCAGGCTGGAGGTTCCTGGAAACCAGTCAGAGGGAGGTGGCTGAGTCTGCTTGTCCCTGAGGAGAGAGCACCCAGAGACCCCTGGTGTGTAAGGGGACACTGGGGGCCCCCCCCACCTCTGACTCTCCTAACTGGGAGGAGACTCTCAGGAGCCCCGAGAATGATCCCCATCTCCCACAGCCCCTGGAGTGGAGGGCGGGGCTCTCTTTGGAGCTAGACAAAAACCCTCTGTGGGTGGATCTGGGTGGGGTGGTCCTGGGGCCTCGGGTCCTGGGACAGAGGCTGAGGAAAGGCTAGAGGAAGAAGAGGATTCCACCTGAGGGCAGGTGTGGCTGAGGCCATGCTGGCCAGGCAGGGGCCTGTGGGCTCCTCGGTGGCCCCTCTCCCATCCCAGGCCAGGTTCCCACAGAGGAGAGGTGAGAAGGTCTCCGAGTCTGTAGTACGTGGAGAGGAGCGGACAGGTATCCTAATGGCAGGGGTCTGCGGGTCGAGTGAAGGTCTTCGGGACCCCTGAAGGATTTGGGGGCCCTCTCCTCATCAGCTAGGCCAAGGTCCCAGCGGGGAGCCTACCCCCGGACTCCTGGGCCTCTCACTTTCCTGACCTCACCTGATATGGATCCTTTTCCTTGGTGGAGAGGGGAGATGGCCATGTTTCCTATTCGGGTCCCTGTCTCCACCCTAGTCACCACCGCCCAGCCTCCATCTTCCGAACGATTCAACAAGCACTTTAGAGCACCTGCTGCGACCAGGCAGTGCCCTGGGTTCTGGATGGGGTGGGGGGTGGGCACTGTCCAAGGGGGTGACAGTTAATGCTTGCGGGGGTAGCTCTAGGAGCCAAGGTCAGCTGGGCTGATGTGGTATGACCTTTGTCAGTATTAATATGCATCTATATTTTTAAGTGTATTTATTTATTTAGGTAATCTCTACACCCAATGTGAAGCTCGAACTCATGACCTGGATATTGAGAGTCAAACGCTCTTCTGACTGAGCCAGTCAGGTGCCCCTTAACATGCATTTATTGAACATCAACTGTATACCAGGGCCCCCAGGTTACTCTACACTCTGAGGCTTCCATCAACATCACAGAATCCTCTCCCCACACCCTGGTTCTGCTCAAATCTGAGGCAAGGCCTGTCTCTGGGGTTAGCCAAGTCTTGGCTGGCATGAAGGCACTCTGGGGGATCCTGGGGGTTATCCCAGCCACGCCCTAGCTTCCTCCTCTGGTTCCCTCCACCACTGTGCTCGACTCTCAGCAGCGTCTGGGGCTGGAGCTCTTCCTCCTTTCCTTCTCATCCTCCGTGTGGGCCAAGCAGCTGACGATTGCGGGGGCTGTGGGTCTGGTGCTTGGCTGCCAGGGGCCTCTCCCTGCCGGGGGTGGAGGACAAGCCCGGGCAGGAGGCGTCATGGCCGAGAGGACCTCTGTGCAGCCCTCCGGCGGGCTCCTGTCAGACCTTCCCCGCTCTTTGCAGGGAGAGTGGGAGCTGCTGGGGCCCTGGCTCTGCTGTTAAAGCCCAGACGCCTCACCTGCCTGCTCGCCACTCAAGTGCCGTGTGCCTCAGTTTCCTCTCCACACTGCTGGGAAGACGTGGTGAGGGCTGTCCCTGAACTGTGTAGGAGGAATATCCAGGTCTTCTTAGGCCAGATATAGTCATGCGCTCTAGAGGGCCAGGGAGGCCCTCTGGGGTCTAACTCTGCCCTTTCACTCAGCATGGGAGGCCTTTCTGGGTTGGGGTGCCCTCGGGGATCTCTCTCCAAAGAGCAGAGACAAAGGGCCTGGGAGTCGCCATTTTGGGGGAACAAGCCCAGACCGTGGCATGCAGTCTGACGTCGGGGGGAGGGAGCTTGAGGGGGGCCAGATAGATGGTGGTGATGGTAGGTGAGGCCTTGGTGATTTTGGAGGGAGGAAGGAAGCTTCCTGAAACTGGGGCTCAAGACTAAGGTCTGGGAGCTTTGGAGGTAGGGTGAGGCCTGAGCTCTGGGCTCTAGGAAGAGGCACCGCGGTGCCCCTGGCTGTGCTCCAGGTTCAGTGTGGAAGGCAGACACCCAGTGAGGCCTGCCTCAGGGGAGCAGGTCAGTCAGCTCCTGGGGGAGGGGTCCCCGGGAGTGTGGCTCCAGCAGGGATGGGGAGGGTGTGCACTGGGTGCTGTTCTGTGACAGGCTGATAAGCTGGTACACGGCCTGTCTCTGGCCCACTCTGGTGACCCCGGGTCCTCCCCGGAGACCATCCGGGATGGCCAGGAAGTCCTCCCTGATGTCTCACCTCACGAGAGAACCCTGGTGGTCTGACCTTGCTCCCTCACCTTGGCTTCGAGCCCCCTCTCCATCCTCCCACCCTAGCAACCCTGGGGACCCCCAGAATTCACAGGCAGGGCTGGAGCAGGGTTAGGTTGGGGTTCATCCCCTCTCTCCCAGATAGCTTGCGCTGTCCCCACTTCCCAAGCGAGGAGACATCTTCGCCTGAGAGGCCCCCCACTTTCTTTTTTTTTTTAAAGATTTTATTTATTTATTTAATTGACAGGGAGAGAGAGAGAGACAGCGTGAGAGGGAACACAAGCAGGGGGAGCGGGAGAGGGAGAAGCAGGCTTCCCGCTGAGCAGGGAGCCTGATGTGGGGCTTGATCCCAGGACCCTGGGATCACGACCCGAGCTGAAGGCAGTCGCTTAACCGACTGAGCCACCCAGGTGCCCCGGCCCCCCACTTTCTAAGCAGGAAGTCCTTCTCGCGGGCTAGCCTCGGCATAGGTGCTCAGGCCCGCACGGAAAGCCTCCCTCCCTCCCTGTCCCCGTGTGTGGGCCGAGAGCCTAGGCCACCCGCACAGGAGGCGGGTTCGCCCTCCCCTGCTGTCCCTCAGGCCCTGGCCACCCCTGGAAGCTCCCCATTCAGACAGGCCTGGTGCCAGCGCCAGTGGCCTGGCAGCACCTAAATCGTTAGCGCCGAGGAGATTAGGCTGTAATCTCTTGTTGGGCGCGGGCGGGTGCTGGTTGCCAGGATGTGGGGTGGCGCTGCTCCCTCGCTGGGGCGGCCCTTCCCCGGGGCGCAGCAGGCTAGCCGAGGTACCGCGCTGCACGGATCCTGCTTCACCTCCTCCAGGGGGCCCCTGGAGAGTGGCTTTCCTTCTCTGCTTCATTCTTTCCCCTCTGGTCTCAGACCAGAGGAAGCTGAGGAAGCTGAGGCTTGTGAACTGACTTCCTGTAAGGCTTGGATCCAGAGCTCCCTCAGGCCAGCGGCAGTGTCCATTGCCCTCAGATCCCGATCCCCCAGGCCAGGGGCTGTGTCCCCTCCCACAGATGTGGACTCATCAGCTGGGGGGTAGAGGTGGATTTCCCCCACCCCCTCTCGGCCTGGGGGTGCTCTCTCAGGGCCACATTGTACCTGGGAGAGGGTGTCACTCCGAATCTCTCCACCCTCTCCCTGGGGCCCAGGAATGCTGGTTGGGGGGTCAGACCAGCCTCTGGGCTCCAGGCCTGTGGAGCCTTGTTCCAGGCCCCGTCTGGCTCCCAGGGCTGGGTTCTCCGGACTGACCTCAGGAATGAGCTCAGCTGCCTAATTGTGGCTGAGGACGGAGGTTCACCCTACCCCGGGGCTGTGGCTCCAACACCCCCTTTGTTTCTGAACGGACAATGGGCTGCTAAGAGGCCACCTGCCCAGGCCAGGAACAGGCAGGGGAGGGGGCCCCGGGGGATGCACTCGGCATGTCCGGCCTGAGCCCCAGGCCCTGGGCAGCTGGTATAGAAGCAAATTACATGGCTGGGGTTTTGGCTCTGACTTCAAGGGCCGGGGGCCGAGCCCCCCTTTAGCCTGGCTATAAAGGGCTGCCTGGGGTCTCTGTCCAGACCAGACCCTGCTCCTGACCTGTGGACATCATGGCTGCCACCACCACTAGCATCTGCCAGTTCTCCGCCTCCGGCTCCATCAAGGGCCTGTGTGTGCCCTGTGGGGGCTTCTCTCGGATGTCCTCCATTCGTGTTGGGGGCGCCTGCCGGGCCCCCAGCCTCCTGGGAGGCGGCAGCTGTGGCAACATGTCGGTCGCCTCGTCCCGCTTCTCGGCGGGGGCTACACCTGGAGCCTGGGTGGGGGCTTTGGCTCCAGTTTCGGCGTGGGCTTTGGCTCCGGCTTTGGCGCCTCGGACGCCCTGCTGGGGGGCAGCGAGAAGGAGACCATGCAGAACCTCAACGACCGCCTGGCCTCCTACCTGGACAAGGTGCGCGCCCTGGAGGAGGCCAACGCCGACCTGGAGGTGAAGATCCATGACTGGTACCAGAAGCAGGGGCCCGGGCCCACCCGCGACTACAGCCACTTCTTCAAGACCATCGAGGAGCTGCGGGACAAGGTGTGTGGGTCAGGCAGCTCCCTGCCCTCTGCCCTCTGTCCTTAGTATCTGCTTCAGAGTTGGGATCCCTCCCAACTTTGAACCTTTTGGAACATTTCTTCTCTGCCCTGGGTCTCCATCGTTCATTTGTTCATTCATTCTGTCACTCTTCTCTCACTCGCTGGGGAACCCAGTCCTGTGCCAGTCCCAGGTCCCAGGCGTGGAGAGCATCCCATATGCAGGGAGACTGGAGTTCTCCCTTTGTGTGTGGGGGGTGTATTTGGGGTGAGTGATGGAGGAGTCGGGGGGGAGGCTTCAGAACCTTGAAGGCCGCAGAGGGCAATCCCAGTACAGAGAACAGTGTGGGCTAAGGCACAGAGGTGGGTGAGTTTGGCGTGGCTGAGGGGGCTGGATATCTCCTTCTTACTATTCCATTCTGGCTCTCTGCCTGTCTCACCTCCTCCAGGCAGCCCTCCTGAATGGGTAGCACTTGACTTTTATCCCCAGATCTTGGGGTCCCTTCAACACTTTGTGGCTCAGTCTATGCCCTGTTCACTGCGCTGATTTCACAGAGTCTGGCATATTCTCGCCGGTGGTTTCATTGTGGGTCCTCCTCACTCTCTCCATAATGGTCACTCTGGGGGTCCCTGAGGGAAGGAGCTGTCTTCCTACTCAGACTGGAAGCTTCCACGGGAAGGCATTTCTCTCAGTTAGTCCGAAGAACACAACATGCACCCACATGCTCATGACCTCTAAGCACAGGGCCTTGGCATTCTGTGAACGTGGCATCTGGGTCTTCTGCACAAGCCTTGCCCTTAGAGGGTCCTCTGGTGCCGTAGCCCCCAGAGGCAGGTGAGTGTTCAAAGAAATGTGGAGATATTTAGGGGAGGCCAGGCTGGGGCCTGCTCTTTCCTGGTGGAGGAACCAGGTCTGGTGCTGCCCTGTGAGGGGCTTTGCCTGCTCCTGCCCGGGACCTCAGCCAGGAAGGGAATTCCTGCAATTGCCCCCTGGAAGCAGATCTCCCGGGAGTGCCAGATCAGATACCAGGCTTGGTCTGAGCAGTGGGGAACCCAGGGGAGCCCTGGTGAGTCAGCGTTCCGAGCTTTGGGGTCAACCAGCTGCCCACCACCAACCCCCAGTGCACGGAGCATCAGGCCTCTGCCCCTCTGAGTCACCGCATGCGTGGGGGTTTTCACAAGGGCCCCTGCTAGGCCCAATCAGCCTCCTGAGCAGGGAAGTGGGAGGGAGGCAGGTCTGTAGGCCACTGAGGCCAGGGATGGGTAACAAACTGGCCCTTGGGCTCGCTTTGGAAACAGGACCTGACCGAGGTCAAGGGGGCTCAGATGCCCAGAATGAGGCTATTGGGGCGACTTTTGCCTGCTGGGGCTGCCTCCTCTTACTTCTTTCTGCACGTCAGCCCGGAGCCTTAAAAATGTCCTGATTCTTCCTAGCGCATCTGCCACCTCCACTGAGATCTCCTCTCTCCTCCCTCTGGGCAGCATTTAGGGGCCTCCCTCCCCCCTCCCCGCCGCCCAACGGCTCTTTAGTGGAGCCTCTTGGCATTTCTCACACAATGACAGCAGTAGTCATAATAACCGGCCCTCTGCTCCCTCCAGAGCCCCTTCCCTGTTCTCGTTTAAACCTCTCAGATGACCCTGGTGAAAGAAAACTTTGCTCCAGGTTTCAGGTGAGGCTGGTCATAATCTTATTAATTAATTAATTGGTTTCTTAATTAAACTAATGTTTCCTGGGGGCTGACTGTGGGCCAGCTACTTTGCCCAGGGCTAGGGATTCCGAAGAGAATGGTCACGGATGAGGCCTTGTCCCCCTGGAGTGCAGAGTCCATTGGAGGAAATAACGGAAGAAATCATGGAAAAATCACAGTTGGGAGAAGTGCCGTGAAAGAGATGGGCAGGGAAGGAGGTGTGACCGGAAGGAGGGACCCAGATGGGGAGTCAAGGAGGGCTTCCTGGAGGAGGTGGCAACTGAGCCTAGAGGTCAGTTTAGTTGGGGAGGAGACAGTGAGTCCATGCAGCTTGGGCAGGAGAGGGGTGAATATCGCATGGGTCTCTCTCCTGGCCTCATGGCTACCTGTGCCTGGGCATTGTGCTCCCACTATTCTGGGAGCCCCCCCCGGCAGGGTGCACAGAGGGGGAGATCTCCTCTATTTGGCCCATTCTCCAAAGGGCTGCAAGGAGGGTGTTGCAGGGCCTTCCCACGATGCTTGCTCACCTAGCCCACTATGCCCCCCAGATCCTGGTGGCTACCATCGACAATGCCAGCTTGGTGCTGCAGATTGACAACGCCCGCCTGGCAGCCGATGACTTCCGCACCAAATGAGTCTGGGCTTCGGGGCTGCCCCCCGGGGGGTTGGTGGTGGGTCGGGCGCAGCACGCCAGAGCTCTCTGTGTGTCCAAGGGGCTGTCCTGGGGCGCTCCTTGGCTCATGCCTCCACCCTTCTCAGGTACGAGACGGAGCTGACCCTGCGCATGAGCGTGGAGGCCGACACCAACGGCCTGCGCCGGGTGCTGGACGAGCTGACCCTGGCCAGAGCCGACCTGGAGATGCAGATCGAGACCCTGAAGGAGGAGCTGGCCTACCTGAAGAAGAACCATGAGGAGGTGAGGCGGGCCCTGGGGAATGCAGGACAAACTCCTACAAGGAGCAAGGCCGGGCCCCCCAAATCCTCCTGGGCAAGGGCCACGCCCTCAGCCCAGCGCCCATCTCTGGTGGGTTCCTGGCCCTGACCCTGGGAGACCCTCGGAGGGCCCTGCATGAAGCCTGGAGGGCCCTCTCCCTGCAAAGATACTGCCTTGTCCCTCAAGGCACAGTCTATTGAGTGTGGCAGTTAATTATCTAATGAGCAAATCAGCGTAAGACCATGTATGCTAATTACTTCAATTAATTGTAATAGTGATAGTCATAACAACAACCGGAATCTGCTCAGCACATTACAAGTGATTCATGGCAATTATCTCAGCTGATACCCACAGTGGTGCTGGGGGTAGGGTGCTCTTTCCTCCTTTTACTGGTAAAGAAACAAGCTCAGAGAGGTTAAAGGATTTATCCAAAGCCACACAGGTCTATCTGACCCGTATCCACACCCAAGTCTGACGCCACCACTTTGCCACCTCTCCCAGCTCCCTTTTTCAGAGAGTCATAGGGACCTTAAGGCTCAACCCAAGGATGGGGATCCCAGACCCTGTAGGAGGACTGATTAACCCGCTGCTTCCTTCTCAGCTGACCTCTGGGCTGGCCTGCGCTAGGGGAGCCCAGAGAGTGTTTCCGCTTGGCTTTGAGGCTGGTCATAGGGATTGCACCCCCCCCCCCCCCCCGGCAGAGTAACATTTCCTAATGAGGGCTGGCTTCGCGCTGATACCAACATGGGGCTGCTTTCTCTGTGCCCGCACTGTGTGGTTGGTGGTGGGAGTAAGGCAGGCAGGCAGTCAGGGCGGTGAGTGAGGCTGTCCTGGCTTATCCCCTGACATGTTGGGGAGTTAGCATCTCTCCTTACCCAGCACACATCGGAACTGGGTAAAGTCCATCCCCGAGTGCGTGTTGGGAGAGATGGTCCATATTCATAGCCCTGCGTGTTTGAGACAAGTCACATCTGCCTCTGTCTTCAAGGGGAGGAACCACTGGGCTGTGTCTGTCTGTCTGCCATCTGTACCTGTCTCCCGGAGGCAGAGAAAGTAGGCCCCGGGCTCTCTCTGGAACGGCCCTGGTTGAGCTCCTGCTCTCCTCTTGCCCAGGAAATGAATGCCCTGCGGGGTCAGACTGGCGGGGACGTCAGTGTGGAGATGGATGCCGCCCCCGGTGTGGACCTGGGCCGCATCCTGAACGAGATGCGTGACCCGTACGAGAAGATGGCGGAGAAGAACCGCAAGGACGCAGAGGACTGGTTCTTCAGCAAGGTGGGTGGGCGTGCGTGAGCAAGTGTGCACACGTGTGCATATGTGTGCTGGGTGTCGGGTATGGGCTGGAAAACTTGTAGATCCACAGGCTGTCCCAGCTGGAAGGAACTTTGGAAACCAGCTGGACCCACTGCTCATGTCTAGATGCAGAATGGGAGGCTCAGAGAGGCCTCAAGCTCACACAAGCCACACGGTGGCTTGGGAACGGATCCAGATCTCGTCATCCCTGCCTAGGACTTCTCCCAGCACATATGTAGGTGTGGGTGCATTTGGATGAATAACTCATGCCCGTAGTAGACACACACTGAGCAGCTACAGCGCCCAGGACAGTAACAGGCACAAAGAATAAAATCTAGTTCCTGTCTTTGAGCAGTGCCCAGTAGGAGTATCGAATACAAAGCAAGGTGCATCTGCTAAGTGCCAGGTGGGCACAGAGGGTGTCTGTGTGCAGGTGTGTCTGCAGCCCCACAGAGGCCTGGGAGAGGTGGGGGGGTGGGTGAGTGGGTCTGGGAGGTCAGGGCTCGGGGGTGGACCCTGTCCTCTGCTTCACCTCTGCAAGCCTTCTCCAGCCCCCTCACCCGCCCTGCCTTTCAGACGAAGGAGCTGAACCGGGAGGTGGACACCAACACCGAGTCCCTGCAGAGCAGCCAGACGGAGATCACGGAGCTCCGCCGCTCTGTGCAGAATCTGGAGATTGAGCTGCAGTCCCAGCTCAGCATGGTAGGGCCCCTGACCCCCTCCCTGGCTTGTACACGTCACCCCAGGGTGGGCCCAGCCTCGCAGACTTCCACTCGGAGAACCCGAATTCCCCACCCAGCCTGTCCCTTCACACTCAGCGACATGGGCCCCTCTCTGCCCCCGTTACTGCCCCGGGACGCTGGCCGCACCCACAACCCCACACAGGGGGTCCCCCTTCTGGGCCCTCGCCCTGGAGAAGGGTTGCACTTGGTCTCACCCGGCCACCTCTACTTTGGCCCACAGAAAGCCTCGCTGGAGGGCAGCCTGGCGGAGACCGAGGCCCGCTACGGGGCCCAGCTGGCCCAGTTGCAGGGGCTCATTGGCAGCATCGAGCAGCAGCTGTGTGAGCTGCGCTGTGACATGGAGCGCCAGAACCAGGAGTACCAGGTGCTGCTGGACGTGAAGATGCGGCTGGAGCAGGAGATCGCCACTTACCGCCGCCTGCTGGAGGGCGAGGACGCCCAGTGAGCGGGGGGGGCCCTGGGGCACGCGCTTGCTTTGGCGGGGGCCGCTGCATCCAGGCAGGGATGTTTGTGCGGAGGGGACAGCCCTGGCAAAGGCCAGGAGGCGCAGAGGTTTGCAGGAGGTGAAACCGAGAATGCTGGCTGGGGTCCCACTGTTGAGGAGCATTGAAGACCAAATGAAAGCATCTGGACTAGGTCGTGTGGGAAGTGGGGAGCCATGGAGGGATTTTGCAGAGGAGTGGTACTATCATCAAGATGTCTTAGAATATTCACTCCGGCTGCATAGGGAGAAATGCATCAGAGGGGCCCTGATGGGGTTAGGGAGACCTGCCAGGAGGCTGGAGCGGGGAGTCCGGCCAGAGCAGCCCCACTGCAAGGCGGCGGTGGAAGGCAGGGAGAGGAAGGCGATGTGTGAAGAGGATGTGTTGTAGTTAAAAACAGCAGGGCTAGTTGCCTGAATGTGGGGGCGAGCATGGCTCGCTGGCGGGATGCAATACGTGGTGAGTGACCACACGCAGGAATGGAGGACGATGACCCTGGGTTTCTGGTTCTGATGACTGTGTGGTTGGTGACGCCATTACCCGGCATGGGAGAAAGAGCAGGGTGGGTGGTGATCTGGTTTGGAGCTGGGAGGGTAGATCAGGGCCCTACTGTGAAGTGGCTGAGAATGTCCTGGAGCCTCCCCGCTAAGTCACACATTCCAGCTTTTTGCTTCCTGATGATAGTGAGGTCCACCTATAGTCTAACCACAGTCTCTCAAGGTTTAATAGAGTCTATTTGTTGGGCCCCTTGGGATATGGAAAAACCTCTTGCTCAGCTTCTCCTTGTAACTCTGTGGTTAGCCACGAAATGTCCTTGGGTCCTCTTTTGGGGTGTCCCCTTTCTTTTGTCCTGCCTACGAGTCCTATGCCCTTTGACCCTTGTGGTTGCTAATCTTTTCTGTGTACTCTCAGCTGTGATTTCTCTCTGGTTTGCCGGGACCTCTCTCCCCTTGCTCCACACCTCCCCAGCTGCTTCTCCTTCAGGGGGCTGGGCTCTGTGCCGGCACCCCTGCCCTGACAGGCCCCCCCTCTCCCTCTCTGCAGCCTGGCCACCCAGTACTCCTCTTCCCTGATCTCACAGCCCACCCGGGAAGGTAAGAGCCTGCCCCATCTGGCCTGGAGGGAGTGGGGAGATGCCGAGGACCCTGCTATGCGGGAGACTGGGGGAGGGGCTCCGGCCTGAGGTTCCCTTGTTCCCTTCTCTATGGCCCACAGCCACAGTGACCATCCGCCAGGTGCGCACCATAATGGAAGAGGTCCAGGACGGCAAGGTGGTCTCCTCCCGAGAGCAGGTCCACCGCTCCACCCAATAAGGCCCCTTTCCACCTGTGACATGGGGTATCCATCGCCTCGGGCTCCCAGCATGCTACTTCCGCACCCCGAGTGCCCATCTGGGCCACCACCCAAATGCAGTTGCCTTTCTGTATCTGCTTTCTGCAGCCCCTCCCCGAGGGGGCCTCCTGGAATTGCCCCAGTGACTGCTATTAAAGCTTTGCCTGAAGTTCAATGCCTCGTGTGATCTGGTCTGGTCATTGGCGTAGGGCAGTGTGTGCTGAGGGACTGGGGAGGGAGGATGGTTTGTGGAGTGGTTGGACGCCCCTTGTCACCTGCCAATCTGTTCTGCCCACCTCCTCCAGGCCTGGGGCTTCCAGGAGGGCCAGAGAGAAGGCAGCAGAGTGAGGGCAGAGGGATGGGACAGCCCATCAAGCTGGGAAAGTTTCTAAGAATCACCCCGTGGGTCCCTGTGGGTACCCATGGGCTGGTCCCTAGGAGGGCCCCACGGACTTTCTGGGGAGCCATGCCTGTTACAGGGAACTCCCTGCCTCAGCCTGGGGCAGGTCTGGGTTCAAGATCAGAGGGAGGGGGGCCGGGCAGGGGTTTTTCCCAAGGTGTGGTCCAAGGTGCTGATGGACGAGAGGGGCTGGCAGGGGCTGAGCCAGCCCCGGAAACCAGCTCGGCCCCACTCGGGGTGTATGTGGGGCGGGGTGGCCACTCTGTGTGTGAGCGTGGGGGGCATCCTGTTTGCTTTGGTGGCTTGGCAGCGGCTGGGCTGTGGGGGGACCTCTCTCAGGGGCTGGCAGGGGCTCTCTGGGCTTGTCCGGGACGTGGAAGCCATCAGCAGTCTGAGACATGACCACATTCCATCCAGCAGGCCTGCGGGGACCCTGGGACCCAGGGCCAGGCTGGGAGTGGTGGGCAGGGCAGCGCGGGGCTGTGGGTGATGCAGGGCCCATATTGAGGGGCCCCATCAGGGGCCTGGGTGGGCCTCTGGGGGAGGCTTCGGGGGAGGAGACCGGCTGGGGGTTCTCAGGAAGACCCTTAGTCCGTGTCCTTTGCATTTCCAGGTGGCCGGGACTTTAGGTATATGCCCCTCACCTCACCCCGAGGCCTCTTCGGGCACAGGAGGGGTAAGGAGGGTGGCAGGTGACATGGCCCTCACCGTTTTTCCAGTCCCCTTTTACCAGGATGCTCTCCTCCCAGCCTGCTGGGTCTCCAACTACAGCCACACTCTTCTTTGCCCGCCCTGGCCCAGGACACTCCCCTACAGCAGGGTGGTGGGGAAAGGTTAGAGGCGGAGGCTGGGTCACCGGGGTTTTCGGGGATAGGGGCAGTGTCAGAAAACTGGGCGGATGGAATCCTAACTCCTGGCGTGTTTCGCTGGGGTCAGGGCTCTGCAGAGGGCGGGGGCAGTGTGCCGGGCCCCGGGGGAGTGCCGGACGCTGGGGCAGAGTGGGGGATGAAGGAGGCAGTAGCCCCACCAGCCCCGTTCTGCAGTTAGGTGGGGGCAGTGGGGCCCTATCCGTCTCTAAGCCCCAGTTTCCTTATCTGTAAAATGGGGTGGTAACCTGAGAGGCACTGTATTGTGTGGTGAGCCCAGTGGGTTTAGGTCCAGTTTCCAAGGCGGGACAGGGTCTCGGTCCTCACTGCCTCCCCGGCCGCCGGCCCAGGGCCAGGACTGCGTGTGGTGCGTGGTGGAGGAGAGTGGCCTCAGGCTGGGGGCTGCCTGGTTCCCCAACCGGTTTCCCCACCAGCATAGGGGCCAGGTGGGCCGGGCTAGGGTGGCAGCTGCCTGGGAGGGCCTGGTGACGGTGACGTCCTGCCTCTCCTCTTCTCCGTATTAGGTCATGGGAAAGCATAGCTGGAGGGCCTGCCTGACTCACAAGTGACAGGCCTGAGACCAGAGACACGCAGCCTCACGTGCAGACACCCAGCACCAGGGTTCGGAGAAGTGAGGCAAAGGCCCGATGGTGGGAGGGGAGGGGGCCCATAGCCACCCGGGAGCTGGCGGGCAGCCAGGGGTGATGAAAGCTCAGGGGAATGGAAACAGAGGAGCAAGCCTGTTGTAATCGCTACGCCCACCTGGCGGCCTATAAAGGAGGCGGGCAGGTGCCAGCTGCAACTCGCACCTCGGGCCTCGCTCCTCTCTAGCCCTCCTGCTCCGTGCCGGCTGCCGCCACCATGACCACCATGACCACCACCAGCCGCCAGTTCACCTCCTCCAGCTCCATCAAGGGCTCCTCTGGCCTGGGGGGCGGCTCGTCCCGCACCTCCTGCCGGCTGTCGGGCGGCCTGGGGGCCGGCTCCTGCAGGCTGGGGTCCGCGGGGGGGCCTGGGCGGCGGCTTCGGGGGAGGCAGCTATTCCAGCTGCTACAACTTCGGCTCTGGCAGTGGCTTTGGGGGCGGCTTTGGGGCTGTCGACGGGCTGCTGGGGGGCGGGGAGAAGGCCACCATGCAGAACCTCAACGACCGCCTGGCCTCCTACCTGGACAAGGTGCGCGCCCTGGAGGAGGCCAACACCGAGCTGGAGGTGAAGATCCGCGACTGGTACCAGAAGCAGGCCCCGGGGCCTGCCCGTGACTACAGCCCCTACTACCAGACTATCGAGGACCTGAAGAACAAGGTAGGGCCTGCTGGTGGGACAGAGCCTGTGGGGGGAGCACGCCTTCTCCTCTCCCATCTCGGGCCCTTGACCACAGCCTGGAGTCAGCCCGGGGGGAGGGCTGCCACAGGGTTTCAGGGAGCCGAAGACAGCATGGCTCTGGCTGGTTTGGCCTCTGGGAGCCCACGTTGGAGCCACTGTGTGGTCCACATTCCTCTTTTTGGGGTGCGGCAGCTGGGCCAGGGACAAGCAGGCCTCATGGAGCTCCTTTGAGCCTCAATTTCCTCATCGTGGGGCTTGTTGCCACCCCCTCATGTAATTGTAGGATAAGATGAGTGGATGCACGTAGAGGCTGGGCCCATCGGGGCGGCCAGATTTGTGGGTACCTCTCTTCTTGAAGCAAGAGAGGGATGGTGGGGTGAGGCGTCTAGTGAATTCCTGATGGCACCTGCTGGGAGGAGGAGGTGGAGAGAGGGGGCGGGAACTCAGGAAGGCCTCTGTGTGCCTTATTTAGGGATTTTTGTGGCTTCCCCATCCCTCCCACTGTGCCCTCAAGAATGGGGCTCAGCAAACCTCCAAGGGCAGAGCTGCTTGCTGGAGTCTGGGGTTAGGGCCTAGCAGGGGTCATGACTTCTGATTTGGAACTATTCTTTGGTGAGGGGTCCTGTAGGGTCCCTTCTGGAGGATTCTCTTGGGCACCATCTCCCCAACTGTAAAATGAGGGGGTTGTTCACCTCCCCGTCTCTGTCTGGGATTCTGGGACAACTTCTGCCCCCGGGGGCCTTTCTTCTCTTCCTAGCTGGGCACCCCAGCCGGTTGCCTGCTCTAGTTGAGGGGTCCGTGTTGGGGGGAGGCAGGTCCTGGGGGGAGAAAAGGCAAATTTCGGCCCATCAGACTCAGGTTGGCTCCACCTCTGCCAACGATTAACTCCTGGTAGAAGTGAGAGGCTGGGCAGGAAAGGAGTCCTCCTGGAGAAGGCAGCCACATCCTGGCCTCCTGGCAGGAAGCTCCATCTCATATCCCTGGTCTGGGCTGAGCTACTCCCTACCAGTGACCTTACCGCTTTCACGTCTCCCCAGATCCTCACGGCCACTGTGGACAACGCCAACATCCTCCTGCAGATTGACAATGCCCGCCTGGCCGCTGATGACTTCCGGACCAAGTGAGCCTAGCCAGCGGGCTGGGAGGAACTGGGGCACCCCTCCCCACCCCAGGACCACAGTTGCTGTGGCAAGGGCTAGGAGCTAGGGGTGGGGGAGTCCACCTCTTAGTCATGCATGTGGCAAATGCAGCAGATTCTGAAGGTCATGGGCTTAGGCAGGGAGGTGGATGGGAGGCAGGAGGCAGAGGAGAGATGCAGGAAGCTGGGTGGGGGTGGGGCCTTGCCCTGCGTGGTCCCAGGGCCATGGGGCTGCAATATGCTTCCACTCCACAACCCCCCTCTCCACCCCCTATCAACCCTCTCAAGCTCTTAGAGCCCTGGCAGAGGCCGGGTGCTGGCCAGGACATGGACCTGCACGTCCTAGCATCAAGACGAAGTCTCTGGTTCCTTTTGCAGGTTTGAGACAGAGCAGGCCCTGCGGGTGAGCGTGGAAGCCGACACTAATGGCCTGCGCAGGGTGCTGGATGAGCTGACCTTGGCCAGAGCCGACCTGGAGATGCAGATTGAGAACCTCAAGGAAGAGCTGGCCTACCTGAAGAAGAACCATGAGGAGGTGAGGCGGTGGGGCAGTAGGTCAAAGAGGCTGCGGAGGGGGTGGCAGGGCTCTGGGGCTGCACCAAGGCTGAGACCGTGGGAAGAGCACAGAGCAGGTGCTCCAGGGTTGGTCGCCTTATAGGGCTACCCTGTCTGCGGAGCCTTGGTCCCCATGCAGGGTAGCCTCCTCCATGTACCACCTTGCTGCCCTGCCTCTGGGGAGCCTCCCAGGGTCCACAGAGACCTCTTCTGCCCATCCTGGCCTCCCTCATGAGGACAAGGGATAAGTGAGGAGGTCTCTGTTCCAGGTCAAACCTTTGGACCTGGACCCTATGTGGAAGTTTGGGAATTAGAGGGGATATTTTAGGGGTACAGGCCTAAGAATTAGATTTTATCTTTGGAGAGCCCTTGGTCTAATGGGGGAGACATGAACCTCTCCTCAGGGAACCCCCAGACTGATGGTGGGGGCAGAGCCCATACAGAGCAAACGAACAAGAGTCAACAAGAGGGGCAGAGGGCAGAGGATAGGCAGAGCGAAGGAGGGCTCCTTGGGAGGGGTCTGGAGAGCTTGCCTGGGAAGGGTTGGAAGTAAGAGATCAGGACAGGCCTGAATGCCCACACCCACAACCCCCTCCCTCATAGGAGATGAATGCCCTGCGAGGCCAGATGGGTGGTGAGATCAACGTGGAGATGGACGCTGCCCCCGGCGTGGACCTGAGCCGCATCCTGTCTGAGATGCGTGACCAGTACGAGAAGATGGCAGAGAAGAACCGCAAGGATGCCGAGGACTGGTTCTTCAGCAAGGTGGGGGCTGCTGCAGGCCAGAGGCCTCTCCCAGGGTATAGGGGGCAAGGACTGAGTCCCGACTGATGCCTAGTACCTGGCATCTTGGGGTGCCCTATCTCAGTGAGCCACATGGACCTCACAGGATCATCTATTGCATTAACAGGCCAGGAGCTTGGCCAAAGCTGGGATCTGGGGGTGGGTGGAGAGTAAAGGACTAAAGGAATAAAGCCAGAGGGTAAAGACCCCAAGAGCTTCCACCTCTCTAAGAGGTTAGGAACTGGCACCAAGGGACTGGTTGATATCCTGGCTGGTCCTCAAGTTGCCTGTTCTAATGCCTTCTACTTAGAGGAACTAAAGATAAAGCTTCACATCATTTCAAAGATTTCTGAGCTTTGGGAAGTGGGATGCTGGTGAGAAGGCACTGCTCCCACAGTCAGGTTTGGGAGGAGGCCTGAGAGGCTCAGGGGAGGTCAGGTCCAGGAGGGTTGTGCGGAGTGAGGAGAGCCCCAGGTGCCTGTCTGGGCACAGAATGGGCCCTGGGCTGACCGTATGGAGGCCATGGGGTCGTTTGACTTGGAGAAGGGATCCCAAGCTAACGCTGCAGTATCCTGCATCCTGTCTGCAGACGGAGGAGCTGAACCGCGAGGTGGCCACCAACAGCGAACTGGTGCAGAGTGGCAAGAGCGAGATCTCCGAGCTCCGGCGCACTGTGCAGGCCTTGGAGATCGAGCTGCAGTCCCAGCTCAGCATGGTAGGGGGGCTGCCAGGCTCGGGGTGCACCTGGGACCCTGGAGGGGGCACTGACCACTCTCGCTGACCCCTGATCCTCCTGCCTCCTTGCAGAAAGCATCCCTGGAGGGTAGCCTGGCTGAGACAGAGAACCGCTACTGCATGCAGCTGGCCCAGATCCAGGGGCTGATCGGCAACGTGGAGGAGCAGCTGGCCCAGCTGCGCTGCGAGATGGAGCAGCAGAACCAGGAATACAAGATCCTGCTGGATGTGAAGACGCGGCTGGAGCAGGAGATCGCCACCTACCGCCGCCTGCTGGAGGGCGAGGACGCCCAGTGAGTTGGGGGCCAGGGCTGGGGGCCGGGGCTGGGGGCCTGGGGTGGGGGTGGAGCTCTCAGACCCAAATCTAATCTCTTCTCTTTTTTTTTTTCTAGCCTGATTCAGTACAAGCCCAAAGAATGTAAGGATCTCGGTAGCTGAGGTTGGGGGTGCACGGGGCAGGCAACCCATCTGCGTATTGCTGGGGAGGGTCCCCAGGAGCTCCAGGAAATGATGGTTGATCCTCAGCAGGGGCGGGGGAAAGGACCTGTTAGGGCTCAGGGTTGATGCTCAGGGGAACTGGATGAGGGGGCAAGGCAGAGAGATGGTCCTTATCCTAGAGATCCTAGTCTAATGGGGACACACGGTGCTAGCTCTGGAGACCCTCTTCTGATGGGGAGATTAGGGAAACAGTCTCATGGTCTTTGTTCTTGAGACCCTACAGATGAGCAAAAGCAGTCTTGTCCCTGGGATCTCTAGTCTGATGGGAGAAAGGACGTGGTCCTTGTCCTCCAGATCTCAGTCTGATGGGGAAGATAAGATCCTGGCCCTGGGTATCTAGTCTAACGGGGGTGATGCATAGCTGGAGATCCCAGTCTGGGGGTGGGGGAGACAGGAGACAGACTCCGTTGGGCAGTGCCCAGTCTTGCAGAAGGACACAGTGAGTCAGGATCAAACCAGCCATCTGGGAGGCCAGACTCATCCAGGGGCACAGGGATAGGATGGAAGAGGGAGTGGCAAGAGCAGGAGGGACACATGTCTGGATGTGATATTGAGAAGTAAGCAGAAACGTAGACAGCAAGTGGCTGTGGGAAAGAGAGCTGACTCCACTCAGGGGGCTGGGGGCTGAGCCAGGGTCTCTGGGCCCCTGCCCACCTCCGATGGTCTGTCTCCTGCAGCCGTGACCACCCGCCAGGTGCGCACCATTGTGGAAGAGGTCCAGGATGGCAAGGTCATCTCCTCCCGCGAGCAGGTCCACCAGACCACCCACTGAGAACTCTGCTCCCCCTGGCCAGCGCCCCAGAGTTCCCCATTGGCCCTGCAGCCTCAGCTCCTGGCTTCAGTCCCTTTCCCATACCCCTCTGCCTGACCAATAAAGCTTGTTGATTCAGATATGGAATGTGTCCTACTTGTGGCCACTGAGGTGGGCCCTAGTGAGCAATGGGTGAACTGGGGAGAAACTGAGGGTGGGGGAGGAGTCTGCAGACACCAACTATTGTTGACTTGGAGGTCAAGGGTCATCTAGGATCATGGTAAAAAGTAGGTCTGGGCAGAGCTTGGGGAGCCATTTTGTATCTCCAAAGGGTCAGTGATCCTTGGGAGGGTGGTCCAGGCAGTGCCAGACTTTGGGTGGGGCCAGCATACCTGGGAAGGTCTCAGGTGACCTTTTCTTGCCCTGTAAGTAGGTCCATGACCTTGGGCAGTGGCTCTGCCTTGCTGAGCTTCATTTTCTCATCCATAAATGGCCGAGGAGATGTCGTGGGAGCCAGAGTCCTAAAGGATGACACATCCAGTCACTTGCTTCTGAGGTCCTGTGGGACATGCCCTTCTTCAAGAGGGGGCAGGGGGTGGGCAAAGACCGGAGTCAGGATCCTTCTGGAAGAGGCATGAGCACAGGGAAGGTGGGGAGGCAGGCTGGGTGGTTAGGGCCCACGTTCCTTTGTGAGTCTCAGGAAACCCCCCCAAAGGGGTTTGTGGGCCCCCAGGGGTACTCCCATTGCCTCACCCCAGGAGTATGAACTGCAGACCTTGCTTCTAGAGAAGGTTGTTGGCCCCAGGCAGGTGTGGGAGAAAGGGTGGGGCCTCTCTCAGGGATATTTCCTCAAATGCTCAGCCTCTGCTCAGGATGGGGGCACTGGGGGTGTGCCAGGGTGGGGCGGGGAGCAGCACACCCTCCCGGGTAGCCTGGAGGTGGGGGAGGGTGGGAAACTGCATCCCGGGGAAAGCCGGAGGGTCGGTCCTGCCCTAGACCCTCCCAGGACCCTCTGGGCCCCAGCCCCTTTCATTCTGGTGGCAGGCGATGAGCCAGCTGGGGAGGAGCCCCAATACCTGGAAGTCTTCCTTTGAGTAAATCTGGAAACCACTGGGCAGGGTGAGGCTTCCTGGTTTTCTTCAGGAAGTGGGGGTGGGAGGAAGGGGTTAATGAGAGGAAGGGTGCCCCCACCCCAATTCACCGACAGGCTTAGGGCTCTCTTCTGTTGCAGAATCAGACCAGGACCCTCCTGTTGCCTGGAGACTGATCTGGGCAGGATCGGCCAGAGCCCCTGCTGCCTGGGGGGCGGGGTGGTGCAGGGCTGCGGACTAGTGGTGATAAGAGCATGGTCTGTGAGGTGAGCAGGTGGATGTGGGACTTTGGACAGGTCCCAGGCCTGCTCCGTACCTCAGAGGCTACAGTAACTGAGGCGAGAGATGAGCCCCAGCTGTTGGTCCTTCCAGCCCTGATCCCGGGGACAACGAGGACAGCGAGTTCCTTGCCGTGGCAGGGACGACCGGCTGTGACCGGCTAGAGTCTGGAGCCCTGGTCTGCAGAGGCGACTGCAGGGCTCAGAGCAGGCTGGGAGTGCAGACTCCGCTCCATCAGAGGCCGGTGTCTCCCAGCAGTGAAGGAGGGCAGGCAGGGAGAGGTATTGTTCCCACCAGGCCCCACTGCACTTCCAGCCCCAACCAGAAGAACCAGCCCCGGGTTGAGGATGGCTCATTTGGAGGTGATCTCATTTATCTGAACAACAGTCCCAGGAAGCAGGGAGGGTCTGGGAAGAAGTGCCCCATTGTGTGGACAGGGACACTGAGGCTCCAAGGATCCATGACTCAGCCCTTTCTGGGTTGTGCTGGGAAGAGTAGAGGAAAGCCCCCACCTCCTGCCCTGCCCCAGGCTCCCAGGCAGGGGTCTTCTCTCCCTGCAGATTCTGGGGGCCCACCCCTACTGATGGGTTGAGTGGGGGAGTGGTCAGAGATAGCCCTGGACTGGGCCCTTCTGCTGGGGAAGAAGGCCTTGTCCACAAAGTGGCTCAGGGTGGGGCTCAGGACGATGGGGGTCCCCAGGGGATGGTTCTGGGTCCAGAGAGTGGAAGCCCCACTCTTTCTAGGAATGCTCAGCCACACCTGGGCAGGTAGGGCCACAGGAAGGAGTGACTGGGGGCTGAGACCTGTAGTCCCCTTGGGGACCCTTGGGGATGGTGTGGGGAATTTTGGTGGCTGGAATTTTTTGTCCAGGCACCCCAAGCCAACCCAGGCTGCTGGGGACGTGTGCCTGTGGCTGCACTGGGGGACCCAGCTGTGGGACTCCACAGTTCATCCACATCCACCCATCGCCCTGCACGAAATATTTCACCCCCATCAGTGAGGTCTGTAACCGCCTTCAGCGCGGCCTTACCCACCCTCATGTGATGGACACACACACCTGATTTCCAGGCCCAGGGCCAGCAGGAGCCAGACTCTGTGACTCTTCCTCTGCCACGCCCACACCCTGACAGTGTGAGCCGGCAGCGCCTTCTGCAAGGAGACCATGTGGCAGTAACACTCTGTCCAGGACACGGCGTCACTCTGTGCTTCCGCACTGGGCCTGGGAGCAAGGAGACACATGCCCTGGCCTGGAGGGACCCTGGAGGACCTCAGTTTAGAGGTGGTGGGGATGACAATACTCCTGCTGTCCTTATGCAGGGTGGGTGGGAGGTTGAGGAGAACGGAGGGACTGTGACCGAGCTCGATGTGGTTCTGCTGAGGGTTCCCCTGAGGGAACAGTTTCCCCTGAGGGCCCCTTGGTTTTGCAGACCAGTGTGATGGGCTGTGATAGCCCCCACCTTTGGAAGGGGGGCATGAAACACAGGGGGAGTTGACAGGACCACCTGCCATCTGGCACTCACAGATTCACCCAGATCCTGGGGCCGATCGTGGGGCCAGAGCCCGGACTGGGGACACTTGTTCACTCCCAGGGAGCCTGCCCCCTCCCTGCAGGCCCCCTGAACCCCATCATGGCCTGGACACACAGTATTGGGGTTGTCCATAAGTATGCCCTGAGGGCCTCTCTGCTTGGTTCTTTGTATCTGAGTGTCCAGCCCAGATCTGGCTCCTGCTTGCCGCTCTGTCCTGGCTCATCGGGGATCTTCTCTTTCTTCACCCTGCCCTGAAGCCCCATGGGCTGGGGACCCTGCAGCAGCCCCCTCTCTCCCCTCAGTCTCCTTAGGGCCTCCCCCTCTTTCCCTCCTCCCCCCAGGCTGCCTCCTGCTTCCCAGCCTGGCTGGTCAGCAGAATTCCCCCGGAGCTTGTAAAATGTCCCCACGATTAGGCTTGTCCTGGGCAATGCTGAAACAGTGGGTCAGAGCAGGTCGGGAATCGGTATGGGGATCCTGGTGATCAGTCAGGTTGGGGAATCACTGCATGTTGAGGCGTGCCTGTAATAGTTCCCAGCCAACTCAGGTATGAGATGACCTCACATCTGAGATGGGGCAGGTGAAGGAGAGAGGAAAGAGGCCCGGGCGGGGGAAAGAACCCACAGCCCAGAGGGCTGACAGTTTGGTGGGAGTCCCTGTGCCCGCAGACCTAGTGATCCTGGCTCTCAGCAACCCTGGGCAGGCTCGCCTCTCTGGCATGGAATAAATGCCCCCTGCTCCTTCTCTGCCGGCTCAGATCTTCTGAGGCCCAGCTGGAGCCTCTCCCGATTACTCCTTCCTTTCCTGCTGAGCCTCAGGGTCTCCCTCCTTTCCTGTTGAGCCTCAGGGTCGGGGAACGATTATCCAGCTGCGTTCCGTGGGCCAAGCACACTGGGGTTTCCTGCCACACAGTGCTCTATTCCTGGCCTCAGCTTTCTCTCCAGGGTCACATGGTGGGTTCCAAGGTCAGAGACTGTGTCATCATCTTCCCCGCCCCCCATGCCCTGGGTGCCAGGCACACGGTGGGTGCTGGGTCTGCGGTGTTGTCTGAGTGGTTTGATGGGTTGGTCGGCAACTTCCTGTAGCTTCTGAGCCCACGTGGATCCCCAGCCATCAGTGCTGGGCCTGTGCGTAATGCCACCCGGACTCCAGGAGCGGTGGAAGGGGCAGGGCTCCAATCGGAAGGGAGGGAGGTGGAGAGCGTGCTGAGGCAGAGAGGGAGGAGCTCCCAGAGACCCCGGGGATAGTCCGTGTGAACCTCAGGAACTGTGCTGGAGCCAGGTCCATGTTGCTGCTCCCGTTTCTGTGCTATTTAACCGGGAACAAGTCTTTCACTCTCTCTGCTTGGGGCTTGGTTGCCTTTGGTGGCCTCAAAGGTCATTTCTCGTTCTGAGGGTGATGAGTCTGTGGTTGGACCTGAACTCCAGGTCTTGACACCTGGGATGGCAGGGGTTTTGTCCAAGATTCTAGGACCCATTTGGCCCATTTTGGGGGTTGGGAAGGGGAGTATCGGGTTCTGTCTCCCAAACCTGGCCCTGGAGGTGTGTGTTGGGCACCAGCTCTGCTCAGACCGCTGGGCCCTGTTCCTACAAGCTGAATGACTGACAGGGCGCGATGTGCTGAGACAGAATTTCCTGTCCCTTGGTTCCCGTAGTATCACCCAGCAGCGCCCAGGCTGAGGCAAGCCCACAGAGGCACTTTAGAGCAAGGACAGTGGCCAGTTCTGTGGGTCACCCTCCAGAGCACCCTGACTGAGGATGCTTCTGTTTTGGGATTTAGATCCCACCCCCCCTATCCTGCCTCCAGCCTTCAGGCCAAGGTCATGCCCACCGTGGGCAGAGCTCACTCCAGGCACTGTGGGGAGGTAAATGAGAATGGACTTACCTGGTCCCAGCCTGCAAAGCATCATGGGTGAGTGGAGACATCCTGAGCCCGGGGTTCTTAAAGCCGAATGACTTTGGGCGAATCACCCCCTCTCTCCGGTTCTCCCTCTCTCCTCCCCACTTCACAGGGCTAATTCAAGACAATCATGCATATTGGCGACACATAGAGAGAGAGGTGGCTCAGGATGGTGGGAAGGGCTTGGACTGAACAAGCAGACAGGCAGGGGTCCAAACCTCAGCTCCCCCTTGACTGGGGTCTTGGGAAGCCCCCTTAACCTCCCAGCTGCCTCATCTATGAATCTGTGGCAGGAATATTGCCCCTCATGGAATTGTGTGGTACACATAGAGCACTCCAGACAATACCCCAGCATGGTATACAATGACCCTCTCTTCCACTGAACGACCAGCCTGGAATCTGTGGATCCTCAAAAGAAAACTTGGGAATGGAGCCCTGGATCCAGTGTGGGAACTCGGGGGTCCCTGGTGGGGTCAGGGGTCACACATGGCACTACTGGCAGGGGGGACTCCCTCCCACCGCAGTTTATGGTGGGCATCCATGATTAAGTAGGGCAATGCATTGGGGATGGACTGCTCAAAAGGTGGGAGTATTAGGGTACAGAGGAGAGGGCAGGGTTGTGGGAGGGAGGTGCCAGAGTGCAGAGGTGGGTGTGAGGAGGCAGGAGGGGGCAGCTAGTTGCAAAGGAAGGATGGGGAACCTGGGGGCAGGGCCACCGTTGGGGAGTTGCCAGTGTGGTCCTGTGTGCATGTTCTTCTGTGGTGTGTCATCCCCTTTTACAGATGAGAAAACTGAGGCCCAAGACTGACTGCCTATGCTGCATGGCTTGTAAGGGGCACGGTGGGACGCTCAATGGTACATGCTGGGTCCATGGTACCCAACACTTCTGAGGACCCTGGGGGTTCAAAGGCAGCCTCTGAAGATCCAATAAGGGAAAGAGAGTCGGAGAATTTTTAGAACGAGAAAGGACTCCGAGATCACCCAGTCCAGCCTTTGTCACTTCGCTGAGGGGAAACCGAGGCCCAGAGAGGGGAGGCAAGGGGTCTCAGGCCGCAGAGCGCGCAAAGCAGAATGAAACGACGACCCCAGCTCTCCTGTCCAGCGCTGGGCACGTAGGACCCCACCGCACAGCCCGAGACAGCCCCGGGCTGGCATGATTGCTGCGGCCTTTTGCCGCCAAGGCTGTCCCGTGGGGCAGGGAGTCCGTCATGGGCTGACTCACTGCCTGGGGACGCGGCTGCCACAGACTGCCTGGGCCAAGGCCCCGCTGGCCCCTGAGGCTCCAGGAACGGAGAGCCGGGTTCCCGCCGCCCAGCCTGAGTCACGACCGACTCGCGTTTGTGTGTTTTTCTCTCGGCCCACACCCCCAGAGCTGGGTGGGAACTCAAGCGGCACCCAGTGAAGTGAGTCGACCCCAGGCTGAATAATCCTGATCCGGAGTGGGGAGTTGGACGGGACCTGGAGTGACGAAATCTGCAGGGGAGCCCGCAAGTCAGCAGTCGGGAGGCCCCGCCTGCCCAGTGCCTATAAAAGGTTCCTGGGGTTTGAGCAGCCCCAGCATCTTCCCAGCCTTCCTGAGCACCTTTCTCTTCTCTGCTGACTCGCTCGCTCACTCACTCACTCACTCACTCACCTCCCTCCTCTACCATGACCACCTGCAGCCGCCAGTTCACCTCCTCCAGCTCCATGAAGGGCTCCTGCATTGGCGGTGGCTCCAGCCGCATGTCCTCTGTCCTGGCCGGAGGGTCCTGCCGGGCCCCCAGTGCCTACGGGGGCCTGTCGGTCTCCACCTCCCGCTACTCCTCCGGGGGGGCCTGCGGCCTGGGGGGCGGCTATGGCGGCGGCTTCAGCAGCAGCAGCAGCTTCGGGGGGGGCCTGGGTAGCGGCTTTGGTGGAGGATACGGTGGTGGCCTTGGAGGTGGCTTCGGCGGGGGCTTCGGCGGTGGCGATGGCAGCCTCCTTTCCGGCAGCGAGAAGGTGACCATGCAGAACCTCAACGACCGCCTGGCCTCCTACCTGGACAAGGTGCGCGCCCTGGAGGAGGCCAATACTGAGCTGGAGGTGAAGATCCACGACTGGTACCAGAGGCAGCGGCCCAGTGAGACCAAGGACTACAGCCCCTACTTCAAGACCATCGAGGAGCTGCGGAGCAAGGTGTGTGGGCCTGGTGGGCGGCGCAGGTGGGCAGAGCATTGAGAGAGGTCATGGCTGCAGCGGCCCTTAGAAAACCACTTTCTAGCATCTTTATTTTACAAACAGGGAGACTGAGCCCACCTTGGGGGAGAGGCCACACGGGCCACTCAGAATTGGTGGCAGAGGGTCCCTTTTCAGCATTGAGGTATCTGAGCTGGGACTGGAGCCCTGACTCTCTTATTCCCTGCCAGTGTGCATTGCACCCTCAGCTTCTCTCAGCCTGGGATGGAGGATGGGGTGGCAGGAGACTGCGGGGGCATCCCTCCACACACCCTGAGCTGGGTGGAAAAGACACCCAGGCTGGCCGGAGGGCCTGATCTGCCAGCTAGGAGACCCTCAAGTTTGGGGAGCTACCTTTCTTCCCTCTCTGCTCTCCCCCCCTGAGCAGTGGAGTCTTGACTAACAGGCCTGTCCTTCCATCCTCTCTGTAGATCATTGCTGCCACCATCGAGAACGCTCAGCCCATCCTGCAGATCGACAATGCCAGGCTGGCAGCTGATGACTTCAGGACCAAGTGAGCAACCACCGTGGCGGTCTGCGTGCGGGGCAGAGGGCAGGAGGCAAGCAGTGGGACTGTTGGTCTTGAGCCTCAGAAGCCTCCCAGGTGGAGCCTGATGCTCCAACTTCTGTCCTGCCAGGTATGAGCATGAGCTGACCCTGCGCCAGAGCGTGGAGGCCGACATCAACGGCCTGCGCCGGGTGCTGGATGAGCTGACCCTGGCCAGGACCGACCTGGAGATGCAGATCGAGGGCCTGAAGGAGGAGCTGGCCTACCTGAAGAAGAACCACGAGGAGGTGAGGCCGCTGCTGACCCCTGGCTGCGAGAGGCTGGTTCAGGAACCAGGAAAGGGGTCAGGTGAGCTGACCACCTCCCGCCATCCCTTCCTAGGAGATGCTTGCCCTGCGGGGTCAGACTGGCGGGGACGTCAGTGTGGAGATGGACGCTGCCCCTGGCGTGGACCTGAGCCGCATCCTGAACGAGATGCGCGACCAGTACGAGCAGATGGCGGAGAAGAACCGCAGAGACGCGGAGGCCTGGTTCCTGAGCAAGGTGGGGCTCAGGTCCTCAGCCCTCCTGCAGGACTGCCCAGCCAGGGAGCACCTCTGGAGCGTCTCACACCTGCTCTTCATTCTTTTCGCAGACCGAGGAACTGAACAAAGAAGTGGCTTCTAACAGCAAGTTGGTGCAGAGTGGCCGCAGTGAAGTGACCGAGCTCCGGAGGGTGCTCCAGGGCCTGGAGATTGAACTGCAGTCCCAGCTCAGCATGGTATGAAGGACCCCGCCCAGCCCAGTCCCCAAGTCCCCAGTAAGGGCCACCAGGCCCTTAACACTGCCACAAGACAGTTCTGCCTCTCTTATTCCAGGAGTGGGACTGGAGGGATCATTATATCCATTATATAGACACAGAAATTAAGGCCCAGAACAATGGAATACCTTTCCTCCACATTGTCTGGCCCACCAGTAGCCCAGTTGGAGTCACAATCCATATACCTCTCAGGAAACATGCCCAGAGGCCTGGGGGGACAAGAGTGACCACCTCTGTTGACTTTCTTTCTCCCGCTCACAGAGAGCATCCCTGGAGAGCAGCCTGGAGGAGACCAAAGGCCGCTACTGCATGCAGCTGGCCCAGATCCAGGGGCTGATTGGCAACGTGGAGGAGCAGCTGTCCCAGCTGCGCTGCGAGATGGAGCAGCAGAGCCAAGAGTACCAGATCCTGCTGGACGTGAAGACGCGGCTGGAGCAAGAGATCGCCACCTACCGCCGCCTGCTGGAGGGCGAGGATGCCCAGTGAGTGCCCAGCCCCCTCCACCTCCCTCCAGCCCCTCTGCGATCCCAGCACATCTAACTGCTTTGCCTTTTCTCCCCACAGCCTTTCCTCCCAGCAAGCGTCCAGCCAGTCCTATTCTTCCCACAATGGTAAGGCTCCTGAGAGTCCCGGGCGCCCCAGAGACCCCAGCCCTCCTTGTGTGGGGCCTCTTAGCTCCCAATGCCCTTCTCACCCCCTCCCCTCTCTCCCACAGTCTTCTCCTCCTCCTCCTCCGGCCACCAGACCCGGCCCATCCTCAAGGAGCAGGGCTCATCCAGCTTCAACCAGGGCCAGAGCTCCAAGCACTGAGCTGCCTCTTTTAGAGCCTCCTGCCCACCCGCCGGCCCCAACCTCCTGAAGGCCTGGGCCAGGGCCCTGTTCTCCCAGCGCGGTTTCCAGCTGTCTCCCCTTCCCCTCCGCTGGTGGTGGGCTAATAAAGCTGACTTTCTGGTTGATGCAAACCTGTGTGGTCTCTGTTCTTGAACTAATGGGAGGGGGTTGAAGGTGTCTCCCAGGGACCTCCTGGGACCTCACAGCCAGAGGAGTCCAGGAAACAGCAAAGCTCAGAAGCCCTGGTAGGGTCATCCTAGAAGAACTCTCTATTAGCAAGGGCGTGGGAGGTGGGACACAGGATGGGAAGGAGCTTCCCTGTGTTGACAGCTACCCTGGGAAGTGGGTGTGGTCAGACCTGTTTCGGAATGGAGACAACCCTGCCATTCAGAGGTTGAGTAACTTGGAAAAGGTCACGCAAGATAGTAAGAGGTGTGACTGTGGTTCACACTGGGTCTGTCTCCCTTCTTCTTTTCTTCCCTCTTCATTTTAGTGAAACACATCCTCTGGCAATTTCCTGAGACAGGATGCGTAGACTTTTCATGTCTGAAAACATCATTAGTCTACTCCCATTCTTGATGGATAATTTGGCTGGGTATGGAATTCCAGGTTGCAAATAATTTTCCCTCAGCACTTTGAAGGTATTGTGTCACTATTTCCTGGTTTCCAGTGTTGCTACTGAGAAGTCTAATGCTGTTTTGATTCTAGATATTGGATGCTATCTGATTCCTACCCCTTCCCCCAGAGCTTTTAGGCTCTTCTCTTGCTTTCTAGCAGGCTACAATATCACATGTTCTGCCTCCATGTGGCTGTGTTGGATCTGTTGGATTGGGCATGTGGCAGCATCTTTCAGCATAGAAATTCATGTTCTTCAGAAAATTTCCAGGAAATTTTCTTTTCTTTTTTTTTTTTTAAAGATTTTATTTATTTATTTGAGAGAGAGAGAATGAGAGACAGAGAGCATGAGAGGGAGGAGGGTCAGAGGGAGAAGCAGACTCCCCGCTGAGCAGGGAGCCCGATGCGGGACTCGATCCCGGGACTCCAGGATCATGACCTGGGCCGAAGGCAGTCGCTTAACCAACTGAGCCACCCAGGCGCCCTTTCCAGGAAATTTTCTATTTATTTCATGATTTCCTCCCCTCCATTTTTTCTCTTTCTGGAACTCTTCTTTTTCCTATGTATTTCATTCTATTTTTCATCTGACTTCTGTCTCTCTCTCTCTTTTTTTTTTTTGACTTTCTGAGATTTTCCTAAACTTTGCTATCCAATCTTATTATTTAGTTTTTTAAAAATTGAATACATTTTAGTAACTCTGGATACTTTTTTTTTAATATTTTATTTATTCATTTGAGACATAGAGATACAGAGAGAGAGAGAGAGAGAGAAAGCACGAGCAGGGAGAGAGGCAGAGGGAGAGGGAGAAGCAGGCCCCTCGCTGAGCCAGGAACCCGATGTGGGGCTCGATCCCAGGACCCTGGGATCATGACCTTGAGCCGAAGGCAGACGCTTAACCATCTGAGCCACCCAGGCGCCCCACTCTGGATACTTTTAAAAAGAATAGTCTCTTGTTCTTGTTTCAAGACACAATATTTCATGGCTTTAACAATTCTTCCATTTCCATCATCATTTCTGTTTCCTCTCAGCTGCGTTTTTCCTGGTTTGTCTTATCTCTGTCCTTTATGCCAGAGGCTTCCTTCAAATGTCTGTGGTTCTTGATCTTTGGTTAATATTTAAGAGTAACTCACTAAGAAGCTGATTGGAAAGTGAGTGTGTGTGTGTACAGCAGGGGGGTTTTTCCCCTGCTGAGTCTCACTATAGAATAATCTGGTGAATATGCTGTTTTTATTGGGGGACCTCAAATGTCAGTATCTTTAGGCCTTTTCTCTTGGGTAGGGTCTTCCTCAGGAAGGATGCCTCTAATTTCCTGCCTGGCCTATGAAAAGCTACCAACTTTCAGGAAACTATGTGGAGGAAGGGGACTGAGAGTGTTCCAGTCTGTTAATCTGACTTAAGTCAGTTTATTACCCCACCCTTACCCAAGCTGTGCTTGGTCCCTCAGGGTTTAGTCCCTCTGGTAAATTCTCCAGAGTACACCTCCAGTTTCTCCTGAGGTAAAGGAGGAGTGGTTGGCATTAGGTGGGGTTGGGATAGAAAGGGGCTATGGAGGTATCCCTGCTTTTTATAAAGACTTTTGACCCATTTATCCTCCTGTTTCTAGCTCACCTGCCCTCCACCTTCAGAGGTGCCTGGTGGCTCCTATTCCAGAGGCTTCCAGGGTCCTGCTGTGTGAATCTGCTTGCTTCTTGGCTTCTCCCTGGGAAAGTACCAAGATTACTTTTTTGTTTATTTTCTAGATTCTGAGATTTTGTTACTGTAATCCCTTCTCCTGTTCTCTTCATCCAATACAGGTTTTATCCATTAACACTAATTTTAGAGGTGCTTAGAGGGGTGGTGATAAATGACACATTTAACCTCCGAAGTCCCTGCTTTACATGGCAAAATATTTTTCATCTTTCAAGGCTGCTGAGGTTGATTCATCACTCTGTAACGCATGATTATTTTTGGTTGTGGAGCAAACATGTCTCCTTATTTATGGTCAACGATCCTGTCTTCTGGGCCATAAGTGAGGTTATGATTCAGATTGAACCCTAAATCCCAATACCCAAAGGCAACCACTAATGACATTTTGGTGAGTTTCTCTCATATATATATATTACAGGTCTGTCTATCATCTATCTATCTAACTAACTAACTATATCTATCTATCTATCTATCTAATCTATCTAATCATCTATCTACCTATCTACAATCACACTATATCATTTTGCATTCAGTTTTTATTAATATTTTAAGAGAAACACTTCCTTGTGTTATTAAAAGTGTTATACATTTCAGTGCTGTTTCCACTGTTTTTTTTGTTGTTGTTGTTGCAATTAAAATATTACAGCAATAACATCGTTCTGCATAAAGCTTTTATAAATATTTTGCATTATTTTCTTAGGCTTCATTCCCAGAAGTATAATTACTAGGTGAGAAGATAATGAATGTTTTAAGGGTCTTGACTTGTACTGTCCAATTGATTTCAAGAGAAGTGGTACCAATTTACATATTTTACCAGCAGGGAACGAGAGTGCCTATTTCAAAACCTGCTCACCAATTTTGAGTATTATCTTTTAAAAATCTCTGTATTAATTAATTCACCTGGCACTTTTATTTTTATTTTTTAAATTTTACTTTATTATGTTATGTTAATCACCATACATTACATCATTAGTTTTTGATGTAGTGTTCCATGATTCATTGTTTGCGTATAACACCCAGTGCTCCATTCAATACGTGCCCTCTTCAATACCCAACACCAGGCTAGCCCATCCCCCCATCCCCCCTCCCCTCTAGAACCCTCAGTTTGTTTTTCAGAGTCTATACATAGTCTCTCATGGTTCATCTTCCCCTCCGATTTCCCCCCCTTCATTTTTCCCTTCCTACTATCTTCTTTTCTTTTTAACATATAATATATTATTTGTTTCAGAGGTACAGGTCTGTGATTCATCAGTCTTACACAATTCACAGTGCTCACCATAGCACATACCCTCCCCAATGTCTATCACCCAGCTACCCCATCCCTCCCACCCCCCACCACTCCAGCAACCCTCAGTTTGTTTCCTGAGATTAAGAATTCCTCGTATCAGTGAGGGCGCCTGGGTGGCTCAGTTGGTTAAGCGACTGCCTTCGGCTCAGGTCATGATCCTGGAGTCCCTGGATCAAGTCCCGCATCGGGCTTCCTGCTCGGCAGGGAGTCTGCTTCTTCCTCTGACCCTCTTCCCTCTCGTGCTCTCTGTCTCTCATTCTCTCTCAAATAAATAAATAAAAATCTTAAAAAAAAAAAAAGAATTCCTCGTATCAGTGAGATCATATGATACATGTCTTTCTCGGATTGACTTATTTGCTCAGCATAATACCCTCTAGTTCCATCCACGTCGTTGCAAATGGCAAGATCTCTTTTTTTTTGATGGCTGCATAATATTCCATTGTATATATATACCACTTCTTCTTTATCCATTCATCTGTTGATGGACATCTGGGCTCTTTCCATAGTTTTGCTATTGTGGACATTGCTGCTATAAACATTGGGGTGCACGTACCCCTTCGGATCACTACATTTGTATCTTTGGGGTAAATATCCAGTAGTGCAATTGCTGGGTTGTATGGTAGCTCTATTTTCAACTTTCTGAGGAAACTCCATACTGTTTCCCAGAGTGGCTGCGCCAGCTTGCATTCCCACCAACAGTGTAGGAGGGTTCCCCTTTCTCCACATCCTCGCCAACATCTGTCGTTTCCTGAATTGTTAATTTTAGCCATTCTGACTGGTGTGAGGTGATACCTCATTGTGGTTTTGATTTGTATTTCCTGGATGCCGAGTGATGTTGAGCATTTCTTCATATGTCTGTTGGCCATTTGGATGTCTTCTTTGGAGAAATGTCTGTTCATGTCTTCTGCCCATTTCTTGATTGGATTAGTTGTTCTTTGGGTGTTGTGTTTGATAAGCTCTTTATAGATTTTGGATACTAGCCCTTTATCTGATATGTCATTTGCAAATATCTTCTCCCATTCTGTCAGTTGTCTTTTGGTTTTGTTGACTGTTTCCTTTGCTGTGCAAAAGCTTTTTATCTTGATGAAGTCCCAATAGTTCATTGTTGCCCTTGCTTCCCTTGCCTTTGGTGATGTTTCTAGGAAGAAGTTGCTGCGGCTGAGGTCGAAGAGGTTGCTGCTTGTGTTCTCTAGGATTTTGATGGACTTCTGTCTCACATTGAGGTCTTTCATCCATTTTGAGTCTATTTTTGTGTGTGGTGTAAGAAAATGGTCCAGTTTCATTCTTCTGCATGTGACTCTCCTATTTTCCCAAAACCATTTGTTGAAGAGACTGTCTTTTTTCCATTGGACATTCTTTCCTGCTTTGTCGAAGATTAGTTGACCATAGAGTTGAGGGTCCATTTCTGGGCTCTCTATTCTGTTCCGTTGATCTATGTGTCTGTTTTTGTGCCAGTACCATACTGTCTTGATGATGACAGCTTTGTAATAGAGCTGGAAGTCCAGAATTGTGATGCCGCCAGCTTTGCTTTTCTTTTTCAACATTCCTTTGTCTATTCGGGATCTTTTCTGGTTCCATAGAAATTTTAGGATTATTTGTTCCATTTCTTTGAAAAAAGTTGATGGTATTTTGATAGGGATTGCATTAAATGTGTAGATTGCTCTAGGTAGCATTGACATCTTCACAATATTTGTTCTTCCAATCCATGAGCATGGAACGTTTTTCCATTTCTTTGTGTTTTCCTCAATTTCTTTCATGACTGTTTTATAGTTTTCTGAGTACAGATTCTTTGCCTCTTTGGTTAGATTTATTCCTAGGTATCTTATGGTTTTGGGTGCAATTGTAAATGGGATCGACTCCTTAATTTCTCTTTCTTCTGTCTTGTTGTTGGTGTATAGAAATGCAACTGATTTCTGTGCATTAATTTTATATCCTGCCACTTTACTGAATTCCTATATGAGTTCTAGCAGTTTTGGGGTGGAGTCTTTTGGGTTTTCCATGTAAAGTATCATATCATCTGCAAAGAGTGAGAGTTTGACTTCTTCTTTGCTGATTCGGATGCTTTTTATTTCTTTTTGTTGTCTGGTTGCTGTGGCTAGGACTTCTAGTACTATGTTGAATAGCAGTGGTGATAGTTCACCTGTCACTTCTAAAGCTGACCTTATGGAAGGACCCTCACACAGAGATAGATTCCTGGCCTGGGTTGCAAAAACTCCTGAGCTGGATCACATGCTTATGAGTTGTTCAGTAACAAGAGGTCAGAGCAGAGGATGCAGAATGCCCTCTACCTAACAAAGCTGTCTGTGCCCACATCTTCAAGATGCATATCGCCCATTGGTGAATCTTCTGGAAAAAAAGGTCTCCACTTGACTGATGGGGAAACTGAGGGCTCAACTAATTTAGGGAAAAAAAAAACTTTTTTAGGGTCTCCTAGCTAGTTAGTAAAACTACCTGAGAGCAGGAAGCATGTTTTTCCCTTTCATTGTCATATCCTGTGGAAACAAAACATGAACCCCTTTTAAAGATGATATCAAGGCAGAAATGTGAGCTTCCCCTTCAATCAGGGGGACTAGCTTTTCCATTCAGAAATGTCCTGTTGCTTGGATTCCACAAGCTAAGATTCAAGTCCCAAATCAGACAGCATTTTGCTCTTGCCTGGCCTTTCCTATTTCCTAAGATCCTGGCACCTGAGATGAGGAGGTTGCATGCTCCCGAATGTTCCTTGTAACTTTATTTTGAACACACCCTCAGATTCTTTATGCTTGAGTTAGTGTCAAAGTTTGTGAAATATTGTTTTAGATAATTGCATAAAGAACTAAAACAATGGCTGGAGTGAGAATTAATGATAGCCCATAAACTGTATCTGCTGAGGTAAATAAATGAGTGGTAAGCTAGTCAGGTTTTGCCTTCTTTGGGCCCATTGTTTCTGAGGGCTATAAAAAGCACAGTGTCCCTCCTAGCGTCTGAGATAAGCCATTTCTTATGTTTGCCTTCCCACCTCTGAGGGTTTTTTTTTTTTAAGATTTTATTTATTTATTTGAGAGAGAGATAGCAAGAGCAGGAGCACAAGCAGGGGGAGTAGGAGAGGGAGAAGCAGGCTCCCACTGAGCAGGGAGCCCGATGCGGGGCTTGATCCCAGGACCCTGGGATCATGACCTGAGCCGAAGGCAGACGCTCAACGACTGAGCCACCCAGGCACCCCTGAGGGTTGTTGTTTTAAGACCTTCTGACAGCTCCCTGAGACATAAACAGGAATGAAGCTTTTTGTTTTGCTGGTCCCCACAACTCTCAGCACATAGCGCCTCTGGGACACTCAGTAAGGATTTGTGGAGTCTGGTCTTGGGTTTGGGCTACAGACCTCTGCTCTTTCAGGTTTCCATGGGATCAGAAACAAGTTTCTTTCTTTCTTTCTTTCTTTTTTTTTAAGATTTTATTTATTAGAGAGAGAGAGAGAGAGCGCGCATGCGCATGAGCAGGGGGAGGGGCCGAGGGTGTAGGGCTTGATCCCAGGACTCTGAGATCATGACCTGAGCAGAGGACAGATGCTTAACTGACTGAGCCACCCAGGTGCCCCAGAAACAAGTTTCTTGAGGACAGGCTTCTCTGGATTCCATGTGCCCCTCGTCATGTTGGTACGAGGCAGCCACCATGGTAGGGGTTGATGAGCTGCATGGAAGAGAAAGCAAGTTTCTTCCTGAGCTGTGGGAGGGTGGGAGCCTGGTCTTGCAAGCGCTGAGGCATCAAGACAGTAGAGCCCTTTATGTGGCCCTTCTCCTGATGTGCTGTGTGGTCACTGCCATGCACGGATGTAGCTCTGCACCCCTCTTTCCCTAACAGTCCAGGGTTGTTAAAGCAAAGATGTCAGCTGTTTAGTAAAAGAGTCCATCTCTGGCTTGACTCCCTGTGGACACATCACTGGGGCCCCATGTCCCTTTCTGTCCTACGATTATAGGATCGTTACACATAAAACAGGTAGCCTTTATCTGCCATATGAATAGTGTGACAACGTAAACAGAAATATAAAAAACAAACACATTCATCTATTGTTCTGTCCCCAGAGTTTTTCTTCTCTCAGTCTCCTTTCTGGGTTCATTATGTGTGAGTACACATTCAAGATGATTTTCAAATGATCAAAGGGCTTCATTATTTAATGAAAAAAGAAATAGAAACAAAAGGACATAGGTGTAGGGCTATTTATTGCTGCATTATTTACAGTGACCAAAAAAGGAAAACCAAGTGACTACCCATCAGTAGTGTATAGCTGAGTAAATAGGGGTCTACTCATACTATGGAATATTAAGCAGTCACCACAGTCAATAAATTGGAGCTGTGTCGGATGGCAAGAAGAGATTCTTCAAGGTATTGGGGAAAGGGAAATAAACACATGATGCAGAAAAACACAGGTAGTATATTGATCTCACTTGTGTGAATAAACAAACCCAGCCCCCCATTTATGTAAGTGCATATGTGTGTGTGTATATATGAGCATCAAAAACATGAAAGGGTACATATGTTATTAACATGGATTACCTTGGGGGTAGGGTGGGAGGCTGAGGTGGGTGTAGGGGATAGGAGAGGGAAAGAAGAGATCCAAGAAAATAGGAAAGAAAAAGAAAGAGTGCATTCACTTTTATACATATCCATAACATTGTGTCTGTGTGTATATGAACAAAGAAAGTAAATAAAAAATTTAAAAACCATAAAATCAGTTCATTTGTTGAATACGACATCAACTTCCTAGTTAAAAACATGGGCGCCTGGCCGGCTCAGTAGGGAGAGCCTGCAACTCTTTATCTCGGGGTTGTGAATTTGGGCCCCACATTGGGTGTAGAGATTACTTAAAATAACTTTTAAAAAAAGAATAAAAAAACCAGATTGCACACACCAATAGCCTAGATTGTCAATTTTATATTACCATGTAATAGATTTTTTTACAATTTTAATAATTTTTATTTTTTTTACAATTTTAATAATTTTTAAATACAGAGTTCATTAGTGTTAAATATATTCACAATGTTGTACAACAGATCCAAGCTCTATACTCACTAAACCCCAATTCCCTTTTCTTCCTTGCCCCAGCCTTTGCTAACAAACTTTCTACTTTCTGTTTCTATACTTCTGACTAGTTTAGGTACTTCGTGAGTGGAATCATATAATATTAATCCTTTCCTTATTTCACGTAGCATAATGTCCTTAGGGTTCATCTGTGTTGTAGCCTGTGATACCATCTAATATATTTTAAATTAGCTTTGTATTTAGATAATAATATGACTACACAAATCAAAAGTATAACCAAAAGTGAAAAAAACCTTAAAGTTAGACTATAGTCCCTCGCAGAAGGTAATGTGGAATAGTGGAAGGAGGCAAGAGCTCAACCTGGGGTTGAACCTGGAGTGTGTCCCTGGCTGATCCTTTCACCTCTAAATTTCGGTTCCTTCTTCTATGAATTTAGGGTATTAGTACCTACCTGAAGAGGACCCGTTATTACATTTGATTTTTGCAGCAAGGCTGGGGACAGGCAGTTGTGTCCTGCCTCCTAAGGCTGAGTTGGAGCAAATGTCTCCTTCCTGCCTGCTCTCTGCCAAGACTCCTTGCTATGTCCCTGCACCATATTCATCCCCTTTTGCAGGTGAGGAAACTGAGGCTCAGGGAGGATGAGCAACCTGTTTAAGGGTGCATGACTGGTAGGTAGGCTATCAGGGAGGCTGCCACCTCTGTGTTGATCTTCCAGATGAGCAGACCCCTGGCCTCGCTGGACTTAATCAAGTTTGCAGAGAGAGCGAGTTCCTGTAGGAGCCAAGTGAACTCAGTCTGCAGCCACAAGGGGCTATTCCGGGCCAGGATTTGTGCTGAGCTCAGGGTTGGGTGGTGCCTATGCCTATGGTGGCCAAGCTCTTCCATGGCAGCCCCTCCCCTACCCCTCCTTCTCCTTCTCCTCCCCTAGATGAGGCGTTGGGGTATTTACACCATGGAAATGGTATATACTACAAACCAGGGCTAGATTTGTTGTGTTTTCTTGATTGTCTAGACTTAAATATTTTAGGGAAAAATGTTAAAAATAATGCAGACTAATCTTAAAAGTGTGTCATG
>NC_058417.1:39659121-39718607 GCF_002201575.2 Neomonachus schauinslandi | reverse complement strand
AGACTAATCTTAAAAGTGTGTCATGTCTCTAGTTGTTGCATTGTTAATAGCAAAAACTATAAGAAAATATGCTTTCTGTATTTGAAGTCTGCAATCCAATCCAATTTAGCAAAGAAGTCACTTGCGTCATTGATGAATGGCTCAAGTTAGGGCATATGTCTATGTTGTTTCTCTTTGATCTTCCTCCTCAACATAAACAAAAATTTCAACTAGTCTTTATGTCAGAACTATACTTGTTTGTTGATTGCCACTACAGGTCACAAGAGCTTGAAATCAAATCAATGAAAGCATCCTATGAAGATCAATGGACTATGTGGAATTTATAATAAAGAGTACTCTTCTTCTTATTTGTAAGTTAAGTGCTACACATCCCTTGTATCAGTATAATTTATAATATTTATTGTGTTATTAGAATGTGTATAATATATTTTATATATTAGTAAAATATATTCTGTATAATATATATATTTCCCTTCTCAGGTGCTTTGGTTTGGGTTCCAGAAGCAGATCCTTAAACAAGAACTCAAGTACAGGAAGTATTTTTGAGTAGAGTCTCATGAAACACCATTAGGGAGTGGATGGGTGGGACAGGGAAGGAGAGGAAGCTAATAAGAGGTGTGTGATCCAGCAAGTGAACCCTGTGGGCCGCTGTAGCGTCATTCTTAGGGACAGTGAGGAATAAGTACCTCAGAATTCCTCCCAGAGGATGAGAGAGCTGGGGTGTTTATCCTCCCGTCCTGATAGGTTGAGGGGACTCTCAGGCAGGGGAGTGGTGTTAACTTTCCAGCACTACAGCTTACCCTGTGCACAGGCAGAATGGGCTCTGGTGGCCAGAGAAGGCCCTCAGGCAGAGGTCTCTGGTGCTGACAGTTGGAAGTCTGGCCAGTAAGTGTCCAGGAGAAGTGGCCAGAGCTTGGTGCTTACAGGAGGCAGGCCGCCATGCTGCCAGGATTAGGGTACCTGGCTTTATGGAGCACATTGGCACCTTTGGGGCACCTACATATTCATGGGAGGTGCTTGGACACTGGGGACTGAGGCCCAGTGGAGCTTCCCTGCCTTTACCTCTCTATGTCTACAACATGGACACAGTAACACCTTCCCCAAAGGGGTTTGCAAGGTTAAATGAAAGTATCAGTGGCAATGTCTAGCATAGTGCTTGACAGATTGGGACTCAGTAAATAGAACCTCTTCGCATCCCTTAGAATCTCTGAAGATAGATTCTTCTCAGACCTCAGAACTCAGAAGACATTTTTGTCTCTGGACAATCAGATATGCCTCCTTCTTAGTGAAGTTTCATATTCCATTATGTTTCCCTTTTTGGGCTGCCAGGAAACCCAGAGACACGTGTCAGGGATAACAGTCTCTTCCGTACAGTTTGGCGGTGGACACACACTGGGTTACCTGCTTAGCTTGTAAAGGTTGGGGCCAAGTCTGTGCCTTCCTTCTGATGCCAGATCCCTTTTTCTCGGTCCAGGACACAGGGCAGGTTGCCTGCTGGGCTGGTCGTGTAAGATCCTGGCCACTGGCTGTATCAGCCCTCCCGGCCCTCCCTGGGGTTTGTCACATTTGAGCTGAGCCTCTCTGGCTGTGAGGCTGAAGGGTGAGTTGAAGGCCGCCTCAGCTGTGGTTGCAGCCTCATGGGGGTGGCTGGCCTGTGAAGGGAAGCCAGGAGGCAGATCAAGGCCGGGGGTGTGCGTGTACGCGTGTGTTTGTATGCATGTGTTGGGGCAGGAGGGGAGAGTGGGAGAGAACAATGAGTCCGTGAATTGCCTCTTTTTGAAACGAATTCAAGTTCCTGTGCTTGCAACCAAAACATGTTTATCAGTGTACCCTATTACCTAATTTTGATTTGCCTTCGACACTTGCTGGATATTTTCAGTTTTATTATACATGTGTCTTTTATCATAAGCTGACCCAGCCCCCTCTTTTGGAAGTGAGTGACACAGAAATGGTGTGGGGTATGTGTGTGTGTGTGTGGGGGGTATATGTGTGTGTGTGTGTGTGTGTGTGCGCGCGTGCGTGCGCGCCCCCACTTACCGATCGCCAGGGCTGGGAGGAAAAGAAGCAGGCTCTGGGTGGTGTTGAGTGGCCGGTGGGGCTTCTTTGGCCTTGGGGCCTCACTGGAGCACCTGAGCTGCTGCTTCCCTGTCCCCTTCTCTCCCAGGCAGGGGAGGCAGTGCTGGGCCCCCATCCTCAGAAGTGGGCCTCGCAGCAGCTCCCATACCTTCTCCCTGCACACCCAAACCGTCCTGCTGACTCTTCCCCGGCAGGGCTTCTGGGCCTGCCCATTCCCATAGACTCCACCCTGGCTGGGCCCTCACAGACTCACCAGCTCATCACCTGGGCCTGCTGGCCTCAGCAGCTCTCCCAAGGCCTCCCACCTCCTGCCCCTCCACTGTCCAGCACTATCCTGGACCCCTCTTTGTACTTTGTGGCTTTGCCTGAGTTTCAACACCTGTTCTCCATTTGAGCTTAGCCCCTGCCCCCCACTGGTCAAACTCTAGGGTTGACTTTAAGAGAACTATCTGCCAAACGTTTGCTCTGTGACAAGCACCATGCTGGCCACTCGCCATGAATAATCTAGTCCTCTCAATAATCCTGCGAGGTAGAAGCTGCTATGCTCATTGGATAAGAAACTCGCTGGGAGGGCTGCAGTGACTGGTCCAAGGTCGCATGGCTGGTCAGTGGGGGAGGCCTGCCTGGAACCCTGGTCTGACTGATTTGGGAGGCCCCAGGCCTTCCCCAGTCCCACAGGATGGTTCCGTCTGGGGGAGGGCAGCAGCAGACTGAGATTGCTACCCAGCCTCTGTCTGGTGGAGGGCCTATTCTTTCTACTCATGAGGCTGGAACTCCTGGGGAATCACTGTCCTTTCCCTCCCTTGCCCTTTGTTCTGCTGGCCCCGTAGCCCAGGACTCCTGACACAGCCATTCCGGCTCAGGTGCTGACGTTCCTCTCGACTCACCACCGGGCACTGGAGTTCCCACAGCCACACCCCTGCCTGGGAATGCCCTCTTCCCACTCCACCCATGCAGGGCTCTTCCTTCTTTCAAAACCTAAGTCAAACGCACCCTTTCCAAGAAGTCTTCCATGTACCACCCACCCCACCTGGTGGTTCCTCGGCTCTGGGCTACCCTCAGAGAGTAGAGAAAGCTCTCCGCTCATTTGCCCTCCCCCATCAGACTGGACACCCCCAAGAACAAGGGCTGTGTCTCCCCCATCAGGCAGGAGAAATTACGGTAAATTAACATGCCAAGCACCTACTATGTGAGAGAAACTTCGTGGCCCTCTCAGGCACTGTAATAAGCTCTCCTGGGGGGTGTGCCTCTGGGAGGCAGTGGGAAGGCTGAGAAGGGGAAAGCCTGGTGGTCCAAGGTGATGGGGTGTGCCATCCTGCCAGAGGAGAGGTCTGAGCTGACCCCATCCCTTACCTGGATGATGGCAAGGCCAACATCCTCCTGGTTTTCCCTTTTCTGTCCCTTCTCCCAAAGTATGTTCCATGTGGACCCCGAAAGGGCCTTTATGAAACACACCTGATAGTGTCACTCCCGTGTGGAGAAACTTCGGTCCCCCCAGTGTTGTGAGTATGAAGTCTGCGATCCTCAGCTCCATGTGTATCCCCCGACCTCTGTTCTCAGTTCTGTCAGGCAGTTCAGCTCTGTGGCAAGGCTTAGGTGTTGCACTTTCCTCAGACCAGTGTTTCATGCCACTGAGTCTTTGCTCAGGTGAGCGAATGGGATGTCCTTTCTCACTTTCTCTCTTGCTCAGCATCTATTCATCGCCAAGGTTCAGCTAAGTGGAGAACTCCTGTAGGATGCTTGCCCACCCTGGGATCGGTGGGATGACTGCCTTTTTTCTGTTTTCCATCCATCCTTTACTCACCTACCCACCCACTATCTATCCACCTTCCATTCTTCTATTTCCATCCATTGTCCTTCCTTTTAATCATCCATCCATCCATCTTCTCACTCACTTGCCAATTCATCTATTTATCCATCCATCCATCCATCCATCCATCCATCCATCCATCCATCTGTCCATCTACCTGCCCATCCATCCATCTGTACATCTGTCCATCCATCCATCCATCCATCCACTTATCCAACCATCCCTCTGCCCATCCATTTATCCATCCATCCATTCCATGCATTCTTTCACAGTCCCTTACCATCTTCCTATTCCCCTCTCTCTCCTTTCCTCCCTCCCTTTTGTTCATCTTTCATCTATTTTATGCCACACAATCTTCAGAAACCATATCTTAAATCTGTGTGTTTAACTGAAGCTTGGCCTTAAAGATCATGAAGAATTTGGGCAGGAAGAGAGGACAGAAGTGGAAATTCAGGCAGAGGCTGGAAAATGGGTAGGGATATAGGGGTTGGTGAGGGGACTGGGCTGTAGGGCTGGAGCTTAGTTCTCAGTGAGCATTATGGGTAATTGGCTAGAAAAGGTAAGTCTTACTTTCCCTGAATAAGTAGCTAATAGATGGTTAGTTGAGCCCATCTGTTGCTGGGCTTTGGCTACCTAACCCTTCATATTCTTAACAACTTAAATGTGATTCTGGGGTGCAAGCACAACTCTTTTCACCCCACATATTCTCAACTTACCTAGCTCAGGGAGGTCCTTGTTAAACATTTTGCACTTGCAAAGGAGGCTCTGTGTGACTTTGGACATGACCCTTTCCCTCTTGGGGCCTCAGTTTTCCCATCTGTAAAGTTAGGAGGCTGGCTTATGTGACCCCTGAGGCCCCTTTTGGCTCTGACTTTCGGGGACCCTTTATCAGGGGGTCCTGTCATTGAAAAGTGAGGCTCAGAGCCAGGCAGAGCTGGGACCGAATCTTGGCTGAGCGGCTTCCTCTCTGTGGACCTTGGGAATTATCTCAATCTCTGAGCCTCCTGCATCTATAATGTGGGGCAGCCGATTTCTGTCCTGTCATCTTTAGTGGCTGGCAGGTACAGACAAGGCCATGGACACTGAAACACTTGGCTCGGTCCATCTGTTGTGTCAGCTCAGGCTCTCACAAGGACAAGGCCCAGATGGGCAGGCTGGCCTGGGAAACCAGTGGGTGGCAGACCTTTCTAGGGGAACAGGGACACAGGGCCTCGAGGAGGTGCTCCAGGCTCCCAGTTGCCTCTTGTGCCTGCGATCCTGCCTACCAGCCTGTTCCTTGTCCCCATGCTAGTCCAGCCTTTCTGGAGGCAGAAATTGAGCTTCAGGTCAGCTCAGGTCCCAGTATGTCATTCTTAGAAGTGACAGCCCTCGGCTCTAGGAGACTTTACCCTTGCTACAGGCAGACAGATGGCTAGGACTTGGTGGGGAAAAGGATAGGCCAAGTGAAAGGGGTGGACAGGAAAGAAGGGCAGGGGATATGGACCTCTGCTAAGAGGAGAGGAGAAGCCCGGATGTCTGAGAATCACAAGGAGGACTCCAACTAGTCACTTGACTATGAGCCTCTCTGGACCTCATACTTCCTACCTGTGACACCGGGAAGACCCTGACTGTCCCCTTCTTCCTCCAGGCTGGTGGGGACCTAGGAAAAGACTCTGGACATCAATTACTACAGAAATAGCTGGTATGTCTTCAAGGGCAGTGGCCTGGGAGTGTCTTAGGGTACAGAGAAGGTTTGGGGAGGCCCAGTCTGGCTTTGGGACTAGACGAGAGAGGAAGAAACATTTTTTTGGGCCTGGACCTCCTTCCCCAAAGTGTTTCTTTCTTTCTTTTTTTTTTTTTTTTAAAGATTTTATTTATTTATTTGACAGAAAGAGACACAGCGAGAGAGGGAACACAAGCAGGGGGAGTGGGAGAGGGAAAAGCAGGCTTCCCACGGAGCAGGGAGCCCGATGCGGGGCTCCATCCCAGGACTCTGGGATCATGACCTGAGCCGAAGGCAGATGCTTAACGACTGAGCCACCCAGGCGCCCCCCCAAAGTGTTTCTTAAAAGTCACAGTCCCTCAAGGAATCCAAGGCAAATGAGGCTCTCAAGCTCACTCGGTATCAAGAGCTCTTTCCCACTGCTAATGGATGCAAAATTAGAGAAAAAAAAAGTTGAAGGAGAAACAGTATGGTTGCACAGTCTCAAAGTATCTTCTTCAAGGTATTTATTAATTTCAGTGGGAAAAATAGTAATGCTACAACAGAGAAATCCAGCAAACACTACCTTAGCCAATGGACAGCAGTAAACCCATTCAATACATGTCTTCTATACCTGAGGTGATGCGCTGACAAGGACACATCATTTCTGTGGTTTTCTTGCCAAAACGCATAACCTCAATCTGGTGATGAGAAAAATATCAGGAAAACCCAAACTGAGGGATATCCTACAAAATAACTGCCTAGGCCTCTTCTAAACTGTCAGGGTCATGAAAGACAAGGATGGACTGAGGAGCTACCACAGACCGGAAGAGACCAAGCTGATCTGACAACCAATGGAATGTGCCATCCTGCAACAGAAAAGGGACATTAGTAGAAAAGTCAGAAATTCGAATAAAGTCTGTAGTTAATTAACAGCATTGGGTCGATGTTTATTTGTTTTGATAATTGTGCAATGTTTATGTAACATGACCCTGTTGGGGAAGCTGGGTGAAGGGTGCACGTGAACTCTTTGTACTCTTTTTGCAACTTTTTATGATTTCAAAATAAAAATTTAGAAACAGGGACACCTGGGTGGCTCAGTTGGTTAAGTATCTGCCTTCGGCTCAGGTCTTCTGTCCCTCCCTCTGCTCTCTCCCAGAGCAGTTGTCTATGTGTAAAGGGCCCAGAGAAATTGGGGGGTGGGAAGTGTGGCCCAGACACCTGGGAATTCTGTCTCTCTGCTGCCCCATCCCTAGCGCCCTTCTATGCTGAGCTCCCAGCTGCCCCCAGAAGCCTTCCAGACTGGCCCTGCCTACATCCCATTACAGTCATGCCTCCACCAAGTGTTCACCCCCGCCCCTGAAATATGGAGAGCTCCTGGTCTGTCACACATGTAGTGGGTCCTTTGAACAGTGTCCTCTGCAAAGTCACATCCACTGGAATCTTGGAATGTGTGACCTTATTTAGAAATAGGGTCTTTGCAGATTTCATTATGGTAAGAGTTAAGGTGAGATCATACTGGGTTAGGGTGAACGCCAAACCCAATGAGCGTCCTTTTTTTTTTTTTAAGATTTTATTTATTTATTTGACAGAGAGAGCCAGAGAGCACAAGCAGGGGGAGCGGGAGAAAGAGAAGCAGGCTCCCCTCGAGCAGGGAGCCCGATGCGGGGCTTTATCCCAAGACCCTGGGATCATGACCTGAGCCGAAGGCAGACGCTTAACCAACTGAGCCACCCAGGCACCAGCTGTGTGACTATCCTTAGAAGAGACAGAAAAGGACATAGAGAGACAGGCACAGACATAAAGGGCCATGTGAAGATGGGGAGGCAGAGATTGGCGTTTTGTTGCCACAAACCAAGGAATGCAAGGAGCCACCAGAAGCTGGAAGAGGTAAGTAAGGGCACTCCCTCCTGCAGAGGGAGTGTGGCCCAGCTGACACCTTGATTTTGGACTTCTGGCCTCCAGAACAGTGAGAGAATACACCTCTGTTGTTTTAACCCACAACATTTGTGGTGATTTGTTACGGCAGTCCCAGGAAACTAATACATATGGATTGCACTTTTCTTTTTTTTAAAGATTTTATTTATTTTTTAGAGAGTGAGCGAGAGAGAAACAGCATGAGAGGGGAGAGGGTCAGAGGGAGAAGCAGGCTGCCCGTTGAGCTGGGAGCCCGATGTGGGACTCGATCCCAGGACCCTGGGATCATGACCTGAGCCGAAGGCAGACGCTTAACCATCTGAGCCACCCAGGCGCCCGGATTGCACTTTTCTTATGTTTGTCCATATCTTAAGTAATTTTGATGTGTATCCTCTTTTTCTTCGCAGGCTGAGGGCTTCCTAATGACAAGGACAGTCTCTTCCATTAGACTGGGCTCTGAGGACAGGGGCCGTGCCTCTCTCCTCGGACTGGGATGTCATAAGGTTCCTTCCTTAGGAACCCATTCCCTAGGTGCCCAGCCCATCCTGAGCACACAATGCAGGCTCTGTGGGGGGCTGCCTGGCTCTGCCGCCTCACCTGTTTGGATTGGCATTGGTTCCCCCTGCAGGCTGGCAGGGAGACTCACCAACCACAAGAGACAGCACCCTAGGCTCCTCTTTTGCCCCCCCCCTTCTTGGGGCAGCTGGAGTGAGGGTCAGGTACTGTTGTCTACACAAAGCCTGTCCAGGAGTCCAGGGCTCAGCAGAAAAGCCCCCACCCCATGAATCCCTGCTGCTCCAGCAAGCTGCCTCTCCTCTAAAAGCCGTGAGCACTAGACTAGACCATTTGTGCCGGTTCCATGTCTGCAGGGCTTAGTCTCAGGATCTGGGCCAAGGTTCTCATCCTGGGTGCTGGCAGGGTGGGGGCAGGGGAGATCAGACTTATACTCCATGCTGGGGTTCTAGGGTCTGCAGGGGCAAGGAGGGCTGGCAAAATTCTCTTCTTAGATTGTGTGCATGAGCTTATATGTCATTGGTTCCCTACTCTCTTTACTTTTAGATTTCCCTTGGAAAAGAAGGAGCCTCTTTTGGGTTCCACTGAATCAGGTGTAAGGGTGGGGGAGGAGAGATTTTCCTGTGTCCTGTGCTCTAGGGATTTTATCCGCGGTTCCCTGCAGTGGAGGGAGACAGGGTGATGGGCAGCACAGAGAAAGCTGGTGTTGGGCTCTGCACCCCCTCTCGCTCCCCAGGTCCCTGTGGATGCTGCATTTTTCTCTGGTACGTGCCCCCCTGCCCCATCCAATAGCAGTATGCCTCCTAACGAATACATCTGTCCCTCAGCCAAAATCCCTGCTGCCTCTCACTGGGGAAGTTGTAGGGCTGGGCCAGGGTGGGGGACCATTCCCTGGAAGGAGATTAGAGTGTCTGTCAGGGGTGGGTGGGGCGAGGTGGGGCCCTTACTTACTCACATCCTTGCAAGTCCTTGGGCAGCAGATTTGGGGAGCCCACAGCCTCAAGTGTCTGTCTCAGCATTGTCTGCTGCAGTGAGGGGGTGCTCTCTGGCATCTGCTTTGGTGGCAGTCGGATTGGGGGAAGAGGGTGGTTTTGCTTCCCTTCTGGGAGCAGTTGATCCTAGGAAGAGAGTTGGAGCCTCCAGCGGGGGCTGTTGGGGCCTGTCTGGGAAGATGGGACGCGTCAGGCAGCCCCAGACACGACTGCATTCCTCCCAACATGCCTGCTGGGGTCCGTGGAGCTGAGGGGCTGGCGGGAGGGCGTGGCGTGGCTGGAGGGGTGCCTTTGGAAGTTGCCTGGGAGATGCGGGGCAGCTGAGGTCCCCATCTATGAACCTCCAAGGCAGAGCCAAATGGGCCCCTGGAAATGTCCCCTGAGCCTCAGGGGTTTAAGGAGTCAGGGTCCCTCAGGTCCACTCCCAGTGTCTGCATTGTCTCCCACCCCCAAATCCCTTGGGCCAGCCCCACAAGGGGCTCCAGTAAGGGTGCCCGAGCCAGCCTCTCCCACTGCAGCAGCCCTGGGGGCTGAGAGACACCTGGGGCTAGAAGGAAAAAGGCTTTCCTGTCCTGTTCCAGGGGTGTGGTTCCACCCTCTCTGGGCCCAGACTAGGCTACAACAATGCTCACCAGACTTTGCACCACGCTTGGCTTACCAAACCCCATTCGCATACACTACCACGTTGGATTCTCAGAGCTTACCCTGCATTAGGCAGGGCAGATGATATTTACCCCCACTTCACAGACGAGCAAACTGAGGCTCAGAGAAATACCAGGTCCTGGGTGGCACCGGGGTACAGAGCCAGGACGCCGTCTGACTCCATGCTCTTTCACCCCGGCTCTGGCTGTGCCTGAGATGCCACCTGCCCTTGGCCGCCTGCTCGGGGCCAGCCAACGCCATGGGCCCACCCACAGGTGTGTGGAGGATCTCGGAGCCTGTGCCCAGGGCTGGGGAAGGCTGCGTGCATTTCCCTTCAAGGGGGGTGTCAGGGTGGAAGCCTGAGCCACCGGACTGGATGTGACAGGCTTCTTAGCACAGCCTAGCAGGTGGGATCTGGGAAGACCCCCAGGAACTTCTTGTCTCTTTTTATAGATGGTGATGCTGAGAGGGCATCACTGTGCCTCACGTAACCTTGCCAGGATGGCCCTTCTCCAGCCAGGTACCCCCTGGGGTGATGGGCTTCCTCTTGGTGGATGTCAGAGGCCCACCTGGTTAATGGGAGACTCACAGGTCACCACGTTTATGGTGCAGAGGCCCTCTTCCCTGCCACCTGGCCGAGCCCGGCGTGCGGGTTCCTGAGGGCCGCGGCTCCCAGGGCCAGATGCGAAAGTGTAGCCTGCAGGCCCACACCGCCTGTGTGAATCACGCCTGGCGGGACAAGAAACCAAAAACACCCCAAACAATGAGTTTCCAGTAAAATATGACAGACGTGATGAGGCGGGGGAGGGGAGGGATCTGACTGGGAATTGGCACTGGCCTGTGGGTGATGAAAGCCAAGGGGAATGGAAAATGCCAGTCCCGCCCCCTACTCAGGAGTATAAAGCACCCACATCCTATTCCAACTTACCTGAGCACCTTTCTCTCCTCTGCTGACTCACTCGCCCCCTCGCTCGCTCACTAACTCACCTCCCTCCTCTACCATGACCACCTGCAGCCGCCAGTTCACCTCCTCCAGCTCCATGAAGGGCTCCTGCATCGGCGGTGGCTCCAGCCGCATGTCCTCTGTCCTGGCCGGAGGGTCCTGCCGGGCCCCCAGCGCCTACGGGGGCCTGTCGGTCTCCACCACCCGCTACTCCTCTGGGGGGGCCTGCGGCCTGGGGGGCGGCTATGGCGGCGGCTTCAGCAGCAGCAGCAGCTTCGGGGGGGGCCTGGGTAGCGGCTTTGGTGGAGGATACGGTGGTGGCCTTGGAGGTGGCTTCGGCGGGGGCTTCGGCGGGGGCTTCGGCGGTGGCGATGGCAGCCTCCTCTCCGGCAGCGAGAAGGTGACCATGCAGAACCTCAACGACCGCCTGGCCTCCTACCTGGACAAGGTGCGCGCCCTGGAGGAGGCCAACACCGACCTGGAGGTAAAGATCCGCGACTGGTACCAGAGGCAGCGGCCGGCTGAGACCAAGGACTACAGCCCCTACTTCAAGACTATTGAGGAGCTGCGGAACAAGGTGTGTGGATTGCGCAGCAGGACTTGCCATCCCAGCGACCTCACTCTGGAGCAATAGATGCCTCAGGCTGCTGAAATCTTTAGATTCCAAGACAGGGCAGGCTCCAACCCCAGATCCCTTCTTCTGGCTCCAGACACCTCCGGCAGAGCAGGTCCATGTCTCTCTGGCCTAGCTCAGGTCCAGACCCCAGGCCATGTGAGACTGGGGATTCCTACCCTTACATTTTATAGAGGAAGAAGACAAAGCTTTGAGAGGTGCTGGGACCTGCTCAAGGCCACCCAGCAAATCAGTGGCAGGGCTGAGGCTAGAACCCTTGTGCCCACTTGCTAGTACAGGAGGCAGCTGCCTGTTGCCCAGCACAGGGGAAGAGCGAGGCTGTAACGGGACTGGGCTAGACACCCAAACCACTCATTAGCTCATTAGTCTGGGCTGTGGCGGCTGCCGCCCATGAGCCCTGGCACTGGCCCCTCCCCACAGCCGGGGTGGGGGGGCACACAAAAACCCCACAGAGACAATCAGTGGTGACCCACCTTACATGCCCTGCACAGGAGGGAGCCTGGGGGACTTGTGTCACCTGATTCCAGCCCCACCCCTACCCCCTGCTCCAACCTCACCCTGGGAGCCCTCTCCACTGATCCTGCTTCTTGGTGTCTGGCTCCGATGGCTTCTGTGGATTAGGTAAATTAGATGATGAGGGAGGGAACTCCATCCAATCCAGGGTTCAATCTTTGCTCTTGTTCTTCTGCCTCTTCTTTTCTCATCCCCTGTGCTAGCTGGGGAAAGCCCCACCTGAGGTCCCATGCTCTTGCAGGCTTGAAAAGGAATGTTGAAGACTGGCAGGGCTGGCTGATGCAGAAAGAGGAGAATCCTTAGGTCACTCCTCTTCTCCGTAGATAGGGAAATTGAGGGCCTGCAATCCATTAGTGGTAGAACAAGGACCACAACTCAAAGGCTTTTGGTTCTGAGGCCAGGGCTGTTTCTGTCCATTCTTCTGATCAGGAGTCAGCAAAGTCCTGGGTCAAAGCCGGACCACTGCGGCTTATCCTTAGGCTGCTGTGGCAAAGGCTTTGGGAGAAGGGGAGACTCAGGTGAGAGCAGGAAAGCAAAGGCCTGATGTATGCAGGCTTCAGTGACGTCTGGCTAGTGATGGCCGTTTGACCAACGACCTCTGTCCTCTCCACCTGTAGATCCTCACGGCCACTGTGGACAATGCTAATGTCCTCCTGCAGATTGACAATGCCCGCCTGGCTGCTGACGACTTCCGTACCAAGTAAGTTTGCAGTGGTGGCTTAGGATGTGCAATCTCCCCAGGGTGGTCCCTAAACAAAGCGGACAAGTTGCCAGGATGGCCACGTGAAAACCCCTTGGGGTGTTTGTAAAAATACAAGATTCTTGGGCCCTACCCTTGGAGTTCTCATTCAGTTATTTTTAACAGACTACCTGAGTGATTCTGATCCACAGCCAGGTTTGGGTGCCATTGCTTTAGGGAGAGGTGTTCCTTACTTCCCCACCTGCTCTTGAAGTGCAGGAGGCAGTCACATTTGGAGGCCTGCGTGCTATTGGTTGTGAGGCCAGAAGCATCTCCCCTCCCTGAATTCTACAGAATGATGAATGGCCTTACTCCCTGCCCCCAGGAATGTTCAGATCTGAGCCATCAATGGGTGCTGTGTCCAACCATGCCATTTTCAAGACTGACTCCCTAAACCACCCACAGGGTGCGGGCTATGGGAAGAAGCTGCAGGGGGCAAAGAACAAAGCCTTCAGTGTGGCCAGGATGGGTGTCTCATTCCTTTTCTCTCGGGTCGTTCCAGGTACGAGACGGAGCTGAACCTGCGCATGAGTGTGGAGGCTGACACCAACGGCCTGCGCCGGGTGCTGGACGAGCTGACCCTGTCCAGAGCTGATCTGGAGATGCAGATCGAGAGCCTGAAGGAGGAGCTGGCCTACCTGAGGAAGAACCACGAGGAGGTGAGGGCCAGCTTAGAAGATGAGCTGGGAGGGAAGGGATGGAATTGAGATGGGGGAGGGCAATGCTCAGGCCAGGAACACCTCTGACTGGGGAACCCCAACTGGCTGCCATAGTGAGGCTCCTGACTGTGGACTGTGCTTTGGTTGTGCAGGAGATGAACGCTCTGAGAGGCCAGATGGGCGGAGATGTCAATGTGGAGATGGATGCTGCCCCCGGTGTGGACCTGAGCCGCATCCTGAATGAGATGCGCGACCAGTACGAGAAGATGGCGGAGAAGAACCGCAAGGATGCCGAAGACTGGTTCTTCAGCAAGGTGGGTGTCATCCTGGGTGGAAGGGACCCAGGAGACCCGCTTTCTAGGAACTTCTAGTGTGAATGATTTTTTTCTTTTCTGCAGACAGAGGAGCTGAACCGTGAGGTGGCCACCAACAGTGAACTGGTGCAGAGTGGGAAGAGCGAGATCTCCGAGCTCCGGCGCTCTGTGCAGAACCTAGAGATCGAGCTGCAGTCCCAGCTCAGCATGGTAGGGGAGCTGCCAGGCGTGGATTGGACTCAGGACTAGGAGGAAAGGGAGTGACTACCCTCATTGATCCCTGATCTTTCCCCCCCTCACAGAAAGCATCCTTGGAGAACAGCCTGGAGGAGACCAAAGGCCGCTATTGCATGCAGCTGGCCCAGATCCAGGACCTGATTGGCAACGTGGAGGAGCAGCTGGCCCAGCTGCGCTGCGAGATGGAGCAGCAGAACCACGAATACAATATCCTGCTGGACGTGAAGACACGGCTGGAGCAGGAGATCGCCACCTACCGCCGCCTGCTGGAGGGCGAGGACGCCCAGTGAGTGCCCAGCACCCCCATCCCAGTCCTGCCCCCCCCACAATTATTCACCTGCTCTACTCCATGTGTCTAATGATCTTGCCCTTTTCTGTCTTCATAGCCTCTCCTCCTCCCAGTTCTCCTCTGGCTCTCAGTCCTCCAGAGATGGTAAGACCTTCCTCCTCCTCAAGCCTGGACTCATCACCACTTCCTGTCTCCCAGCAGGTCTAGGGAGTTGGCTTTTTGAGGGGTTGAGCTAGAGTTTTCTCACCCAGGATCCCTTATAAATCTCCTTGGGTAGAAGAAGGCATTTTCTAAATCTTCCTTAGAGTTAGGAGCTAGTGGCCTCCACTTTTTACTTCTGTCACATGGTGTCTGTGGCAGACCCCACGGTTCTGGTGGTCAGCACCAAGGACAGGCCCCCACCATGTGACTCTTCCTGCCGAGACCAGTTCACTTGGGTTGATCTGGACTGAACCAGTCCGGTTTGAGTTCTTAGGAACCTCCAGTCTGAGGACACAGACTCTGCTCCTGACCTTAGGGAGCTCTAGTCTGAAAAAAATGTGTTGATGGTATCAGTGCTGGGATAAGAGCTGTGAGCGAAGTGATAATCAGGGCGGAGGGCAGCAGGGAGATAGTTCATTTAAGTCCCATCAACTTCCTGGTCTCCCTGCTCCTGATTTCTCCATTGCCTGTCCACTGCTTGTAACACCCTCTGTCCCCTCTTCCCCAGTGACCTCCTCCAGTCGCCAGATCCGCACCAAGGTCATGGATGTGCATGATGGCAAGGTGGTGTCCACTCACGAGCAGGTTCTTCGCACCAAGAACTGAGGCTGCTCAGCATTGCTCAGGCCTAGGAGGCCCCCCCATGTGGACACAGATCTCGCTGGGGGATACCCCTCTTGCCCCCCAAGCACTACACACTTGAGTCCTGCCTTACCCTTGCCCCTTCCTGGCAAACAATAAAGCTTCATTATTTGAGTTGCACAACTCCCGCCTCTGCCTGGTCATTGTCAGGAGCGGAGGTGGGGAGAAAGCGGGGGAAGCATCTCTTTGGAGCTTATAGCATCTGGCTGTGGCCTCTGGGACTGGGAGAAAGGGCCTGAGGGTGGACTAAGCTCAGGTCCCGGGATGGCTTTCACCATCTCGAAAGATACAGATAGAAGTGTGTCCTAGGTCATTTGTGGTGTCTCCTATCATGGAGAAACATTCATTCACTCACTCCTCATTTGTTTACTCATTTATTCATTAGTTTGTTTATTCATATACCAATACTACTGAATGCCTTTTGTGTGCCAGGCACAGTGGCAGGTTAAAGATTTTTTTTTTTTTTTAACAATTTTGTCATGAGGGATTTCTTTGAGAATATATTGAAAGCTATAGATCTTCTCTCATCCCCCAGCCCAGTAAGCACACACACATTTGCACATAACTCATGAGGTTCATGGGTCCCCTAAAGCTTCTCAGTGGAGGTCCACAAACCCAGTAAGAACTCATGCTTTACTGAGAAGTTGTCTCCCTCCATCCCACCTGCTCTTGCCTCTAGAGCTGGGACTGAACCTGCCTGCTCTCAGCTGACATAGCACAGGTTGATTATCACCTCCAAGCCTCAGTTTCCATGTCAGTAAAGTAGGCACAATGACACTACTTACCTCATGGGATTTTTGTGAGGATTTGCTGGAAGAATGCATGAAGGCCACCAGCACAGGGCCTGGCACTGTGCAAGCTCAGGGCACGACTCTGAGCAATACTGGGTGAGCTACCTCTCATATGTGGTGATTCTCCATCTATGATGAGGGCAGTTTTAGAGGCTTTGGGAACAAATTGACTGGATTCTAACCCTGGCTCTATTCTGTATTAGCTCTGTGATCTCGGAGAGTCTCAGTTTCCCCACTTACCTAGTAAGCATGGTGAACTCAGCTTCTTAGAGTTAATATGGGAATCCAGTAAGTGCATGCACATTAAGAACCAGGTTGTAGGTTGTAGATCTTCCTGGTGGAAAAGTGTCTTTTTCTTTCTGTAGGGGGCTCAAAAGGAGGAGGAAGGGGAGGATCTCACCTGTGTGTGTAGTGAAGATTCCAGAGGTGGGTAGGGCTCATCGCCCGGAGGTAGGAAAGAGTTGACTAGTCACTGTGTCAATTTCAAGAGCTTATTCATTTGGCTCTGTGAATGAAACTTCTAGGCAGAACCAAGGATGGGACTGGGGTTAAAGAAAGACTTAGTTCTTGAAAGCAAGGGATCTAAAAGCCTAGGCTTTGGAATTAGACATTCTGGGTTGGAGTCCTGGCTCCCACACTGACTAGCCTGGAAGAATTTGGAAATTTTACAAAATAGGGAATGAAAACCCTTACCACATAAGGCCAGTGGTAGATTGGATGATCTCATACAGGCAAAGAGTTTAGCATTGTGGTTGGCACATAGTTGGTGCTCTATAAATGGTAGATAAGAGGGTGAGTTATTAGGAATTGGAATGAAGTGATGTTGGTTTCTCTTCACCTCATCTTCACCCCAGGGAAGAGAGGCCTGCTTTGTGTTCCTGAAACTCTGGGATGTCTTTTTACCTGAGTTTTGGCATTAAGAAGGGTTTATCTGGGGTGATGTCTGGGGGAGGGTGCTCCATTCTGGAGATGAATGATTAATTTCAGAGGTATGAGGGGATAACTCAGAGAGGAGGGCATTTGAAGGAGTTTCCTTGGAAGCTCCTGGGAAGGGATGGTTTTGTGGCCCTAAGAGTGATGGGACCCACATGGTATCCCCAAGGATGCTGGACCATAGGGACTAGTGTTCTCAGTTGGGCAATGAACTCATGTGTGGCAGGAATCTGAGGAGTGGCTCACATTTGGGAGGCCACATGGACCTGGACAAAGAGCCAAACCTATCAGCAGTCACCCATGAGGACTGAAGCCTAGAATGTTCCAGACTTTGTAAGGATTCCCAGACATCACTCTGCTGTGGAGGTGGTGGGAGATTAAAGCTTCTACCTCCAAAAGAGATCTGCTTGGAGGAATATAGAATGTGAGATATTTTAGACTTGAGTGTGGTGTGGTGAGCTTCCCCTCCTCTTGACTGGCTGCCATTACTGTTTGGAGGGAATGTAGGGGGAGTGGGCTTGCTTCATGGTAAGGATGGCGGTTGGAGGTCACCTGGCTGAAAGCAGGTTCAGTAGTGGGGGGTGGGGGAGGGGAGGAACTCAAACAGTGGGCCTTGAGGGGCTTCCACCTTGTCTGGGCCCCAGAGGAAAAGAACAGGCAGAGCTGCCATACCAGAGTCCCACTTGGAGTCCACCCCTCTCTGGGGTCCCCTACCACCATACTCCCCTGGGAAGAGCGGAGTCAACACTTTGGGTCCTGCTGCTGACCAGTGCTCTTGTTCACAAGGCCTGGCACCACAAGAACCCACCTAAAGACCCGGGCCAGACTCTCTGACCATGGCAAGACTGCCTCCCCCACCGCCACCCCAGATCTGAATGATAGGAAACCAGGAAAGTGACTCCACAGCACAGTCTAGCGGAGGCAGAAGGAATTGCCTCTCGGAGGCCTGGGGCAGGTCACAGGGCCTCTCTGGCTCCTTTCCGGCCTATGCATTTTGGTAGGATTGATCCTCTCTCCCCGCCCTCTCAGAGCATAGAAGGGCAGCGCCTGAGGAGTGTGGGAGACGGCTCCTCCAACCTTGTCAACTTAGGGGGACGGCGGCCTTTTCTGGGTCATACAGACTGAAAGCGGACCAGGTGCTCAGGCCTCTGGTCCTGGACCAGGCTTGTGCTTCCTTCCTGCTGGGTTCTCTCTCAGGGATGGGAGGAGGCTGAGAGCCCCACGGGACCAGTATGAATTTTTTCCTAGCTGACTCTAGGGTTTTTGTCTTATGGATGGGCCCGCCTTGAAATACTGGGTCCTCTTTAGTTTTGGGGGCCCTTTTTATTGTGAGAGGAACTCAACTGTGTCCAGGGAACTTGATGGGCCCGAGCGGCATATAGTCCTGTGATCTGGTAAAAGGCTCTTCCTCAAGGCCACAGATGACCTGGTTTGGGTAATGTAGCCAAACCAGGTCATACAGCCGAGCGTCAGAGGGGGCAGCCCCAAGGACGCCTGAGGCCCAGGAGGCCGGAGGTCCTGATGTCCTGGCCTGGCCTACCTCATTGAGCTTGGATGCTGCCACAGAGGGGACAAGGGCATGCTAGGGACTTCCCAGGCAAGGGCCTCGACTCGGGCAGACAGGACATGCACCAGCAGTTCCTCCTTTGCCTTTTGCTGGGCCAGCACTTTCCTGCTGGGGCTTCCCTGTGTGGCACCATCAGCTGTAGGGCCAGGCCTAGGAAAGGAAGCTTTTTCCTTTGAGGTACCCTTACAAACTCTGGGGCATCTTGGCATGGGAGAAAGGGTAAAAAGAGACACAGAGATAGAAACAAATGCATATAGACAGAGTCAGAGACAGAGAGAGGGTCAGAAACAGAGTCAGAGGGAGATGAGAGTGAAGGCCTTGGGCTAGGACTAGGCAGTGAGGACCATTCATTCGTTCATTCACTCACTCACTAACACATATTTGTTGCAATTTGCTCTTTCATGTGTGGAGGAATATGGGGGTACATTGAGACAGACTGAAACAAGAAGAGCGGCAAAGTGAGGAGGAAGGCAGAGGGGACCCCAGAAGGTGTGTGGGGCTGGGGGTGGAGAGAGGGAGCCTGGAGCCTTGTGCCCATCTTAGCTCCTTCTCACTGCAGGACAAGCCCTGTTCTACCTTCTGTTCATTTAGCTCCTAGGCTGTGGCCAAGACACTTAACCTCTCTGAGCCTCAATTTAGTCAGTGGTAAAATGATCTAAGACTTGGTATGTACCTCATTAAACAATTGTGATGATTAAATACAACAGGGCAGGCAAAGCAATGGGGGTCTTGTCTGGAGCCCTGGAGGTTCCTTGATGGAAGAAATTATGGTCCTCCAACCTTTGTGTGCCCTCCTCCCCAGCCCCCACTGAGCACAGGTCCTTGATCTTACTAGGGGCTCAACAGACCAGAGGGGTAGACTGATAACAAGAGAAATGGCTGAGAACCAAAGTTGTCCACAGGGTTCCAGGGGAAGTTAGCGGGGAGGCACAATGCCACCGACAGGAAAATGTCTCACTAGGTGCTGGACCCACACAAGTAGCTTTACATTAGCTCTTTTAAGCCTCACCATCAACCCTTTAGCCACATTGGTCTTCTGCCTTTGCAGTCATGATGCTCCTTCCCACCTCAGGACATTTGCACATGCTGCCTATGCTTTCCCGAGGTTGCTCCTCTCCTGGCTCGCTCCTACTCACCATTCACTGAAGTGTCTCTTTCTCAGGGGGGCCTGATCTCTCAGATGGGGCCACACTTTCCTTATGTGCTCCCCATTTCCCCACCAATAGCCCTCACCCCTGTTTTGAGTTATACATTTATTCTGAGGGTCTGTTTTATACCGTAAGTGTCCAAGAAGGTAGGGGCTAATGTCTGGCTTGCTCACCGCTTTATCCCAAGTCCTCAGGACAATGCCTGGAATGTAGTAAGTACTCAAGAAAAGATGAATCCCAACGTACAGTGAGGAAATCGAGAGTCAGCGAGGGGAAGCAACTTTCCCCAAATGAGTGGAAGAACTTGGCTTTGGACTCAGACCTATCTGGCTCCAAAAGCTGGTGCTCTGAACCTCCTTGCTAGGTATGTCCTCGCACCCTTGCCCAGGGCCCCTGCTGTCATGGGGTCTGGCTACGTCGGGTGGTGGCAGGCGCCTAAGATGTGAAGAAAGAAGCGTTGACCCCGAGCCAGCGGGCAGTCACTGCCTTGATGGATAATGGAGATGCTGGCCAGCGGGCCCACGCCTGCCTCCCGGAACAACCACGCATGATGACTCAGGGCGCTCCCTGGGCCCCACCTGGGGCCCAGTGACACAGCAAGCATGGGGTGTGAGCGGCTGGTTCCAGCAAGCAGCAGGGCCCCTGTGGTCCGAGGAAGGCTGTCCTTGTCCCCTCACGCCCCAGTCCTCTTACCCCTGCCCTCTGGGGACACCTCATAGGTGGCATCTGGTTTCCTCTCTGCTCCTCTGTTCACCTGAGTCCTAGCAGCCCCTTGTGTCCCACTCCCTCCCCTTCTGCGAGCAGGGCCTGCACTGTGGGGGCTGGCTTGGTGGGTGCGGGCTGCAGCCTTGCCCAGGGGGCTGCAAAGGCAGCGCAGATCCGCCCTGGGTCTCAGGCGCCAGGGTGCCCTGAGCTGAGTGTGCGCTATTTCTCACCTGTGCTCTGGAGGTTTCCTGCGGGAGGGGTTTCAGGTGGGACTCTGAGGGCAGCCCCCGAGCCCTGAGAGGGTAGGAGAGCGAGCCAGAAGAAATCGCTCACCCAGGCCAGGGCTCTGCGAGCCTCCCCCATCCCTGAACCCATCTTCCGGAGTCTAGATCCCTGTGCCAGACAGGGAGAACTTGGGGTGGGGAGGGAAGGGACGGCGCCCAGGGACTACGGGAAGAGGGTCTCATTTCCCGGCCGCAGGACTGTCCAGCGCAGCAAGCTCCTCTTGACACTGGAGGTAGGTGTGGAGGGGACTGTCCGATGTGGGGAGCAGGGCCGCAGTTGGAAATTCATCCAGAGACCCCTCCAGACAAGGCCTGATGCGTGCACTGTATTTATGGCCCCTGACAACCGTGTATGGAAGGGCTTCTCATAAGGAAACTGAGGCCAGGGCCCCAGGGCAGAGAAGGTGGGGCTGGGAGGCAGCCCCTTCTCTCTCCACTCCACTGCTTCCCTGAGCCCCAGTGAGGCGTGCCAGATGGAGAGAGCAGAGAGACAGAGAGAGAGCTCAGGAGAGGGTGACAAGCCCCGGAGCAGATGCGCAGGGACAGCCCAGAGGTGGGAGAAAGGCCTGGACCCCTTAGCACTCAGGGAAGGGAGGGGGGCTGGCAGTGACCAGTGTTTCCTCAGTGCATGTAGGAAATTGGCCAGCCAAGTCCAAAATTTAGGGAGAGCCAGCTGTGACAGTCGACCCAGAGTACATGAACTGTTAGGTCCTCGCCTCGCTGTCCCCCTGGGACATGGGTGTCCCCACCGGCAGCCCAGCCTTCCCTGGTAGCTGCCATGGAATTCGGAGGGTTACCACCTGCTGTTCTGAGCTGTGTGTGGGTTAGGGCCAGCCCCGATGGTGGAGGGAGGAGGTGGCTGAGGGCAGAGTTTGGAGGGCTCTGGACCCGGGCTGGAAATGGGCTCTCTCACGAAAGTCAGCTGGGTAGGCGTACCCCAGCTGGAAGCTTCTGGTCAGTCAGGCAGGTCCCGATTGCCCCAACACAGTCAGGCCTAGACTTTTAGGACCACCCCCTACCCCAACACGAATGCATTTGCAGAGAATGCACGTGCAGGGCCCGAGAGGGGCTGCTCTTCTGGCTCTGGCCTCCCCTGCTTACCCCAACTCTGCCAACCCCTCCTGTATCCGGCTCGGGCATCCAAGACCTGGGGGGTACATCCCGGGGTGGCAGCATCACATGGGGATCAGGGGAGGAGGTAAAAAAAGGCTAGGGCCTTCCCAGGGCTCCAATCACATCGCAGGCAGCCTGGGAAAGGTTTACAAACAACATGCTTGCCCCCAACCGTGGTGTAAGTTCCCGTGTGTTAGGCATTCACAAAATGCCTTCAAGATTTTTTTGTACTCCCTGTTTAATTTTTTATTTGATATTTAATATTTTATATTAACATTTTGTACGACCCATTTAAATAGTTACTGCATTTTGGTACATCAGTTAACCTGTCATTTTAACGAATAGATGTTTATGAAGGAAATCTGTTACTACCAAAAAATGAAAATCAGAATCACTTGCCAGAAATAGATGGAAATGACATAAATAAATACTTAACTTCTAACTAGATGCTGTTGCTTCCTACAGGCTCTGAGCCCAAGGCCAGTTTTGGGTTGTGAAACTGCGATTGGCAACTAGGGAAGTGTGTTGAAGGGGCTGTAGGGTCTGATTGAGATTTTCTCTTTGACTGATTGGAAGGTTGAAAAATAAAAAAAGGAATGTTTTTCTCACCAAGTGACTCAAAATTATTTCACAGAGTCTCCGTGTGTTGCCTAAAAGCATCTCAAGAAACATTGGTCCTTTATGAAGCCTGAGCATCCTGTAGCTACAGCCCAGAGGTCATTGCCTTTTCCAGAAGCTGTTGCTAACTACCTGGAGTCTCTCTTCTCATCTTTAGTTCTTAGCATCTCCTACCTGGAATGACCGGTTATCCTTCTTTTATTCCATATGTGTTGGGATCTTAGTTGGATGAGACATGATGCTGGGTACCGGGACAAGTACAAGATTGAACAATGGAGCAAAGTGCAAAGCCAAAGGGAGAGGACACAGGAGGGCTTCAAGAAGGAGGGGGCACAGAGATGGGTCGCCAAAGATGAGTAGGAGTCTCTGGGTAGAAAAGATGGAGGGATATTTGAATTGGAGCAAACTGGAAGCTCTGAGCATTATCTGAGGTTTGAAGGGCATTCGGGAGGATTGCAGGATTGGGTTAGGGGGTCTGGGCAATGACAGCAGATGGGGCTGGAATGGAAAGATCGGTATGGGCCTTGAGTGCCAGGAAGGTGGACCTTATCTTGGAGGTGAAGGGAAGTGCCTGGCATGATGGGGTCGCACCCGGGTGTGGAAAGGAACAGTCAGGCCTGAGAGAGGCAGGGAGAGCAGCTACGAGCTGATGGCAAAGATGCAGGTGAGGGCAGGGTCCAGAGGGCTGCTGTGGTTGAATGATCAGAGGCAGTCAAACTGTTTCTCGAGCACTTCTCATGCTTCTCTTCCTAAGAGATGGACATACCATTAACATCATCTTTTTACAGAGGAAGGAACAGAGGCACCGAGTACTTACATAACTTGCCGAAGTCACACAGCTCAACCCAGCTCCCTGCTGGGGTTGACTCAGGTAGTCTGGCACCAGAGCCCCCTGCCTTCCTTACCTCTGTCTTCTGGCTTTGCTCACCAGAACATACTTCCGACTTTCTGCCCAGAGCAGGGGGCTTGCAAATTCCAGGAGGGCTGGAAAAGCCACACATCTCTGATCCCCCTCCCAGGGCTCAGTACAGGCTGGGCAGTCAACCAAGGTCAATTCCATACCCACTGCTGGGCCCTAATGAAGGACCAGGACAGTCGAGCCTCTTGCCTTCCTGCTCAAAGGTCAGCCAACATCAGCACTGCCTTATTTCTCCTGCATCCTTTGTGTGAGCCCGGCTTGCTGGGTCCGAGTGCTGGTGGGCATATGCTGCTTTGTCACCGTCTCAGCCTCTCTGCCATGCCATTGTCTCCTTCATCAGACTGGAGTCTCTGAGAGCAAGGACTGGGCTCCCCATCAGACTGGGGCTCTGAGAGGGCGGGGGCTGGGCTCCTCACTCTACTGGCAGCTCTCTGTGGGCAGGGGCTCCCCCGTCCTCTATGGTAACTCCTTGGTACCCCAGTCCTAGCTCCCCCACAGTGGGCACAAGGTGGGAGCAGGGAGGGGGACAGATGGTGATAATCATCAATGGGGGAGGTGACTCTACTCCTGGGAGTTTCTATCCCAGAGGGGCTAAGTCAGACTGGCAGTCGGGCCAGCTAGAGACCAAACTCTAGGATCTGGGTCACCCCCTTGGCAGCAGAGCTGATTTATGGTGCCCCTGACAGCCTAATATCACTAAATTACCCCGCACAATGGAGAGAGGCTGGGCTGCCTCTGGGCAGTCACCAAAGGATGCTGAGCCCGGGGCAGCCCTGCCGCCTCCCAATCCCAGACCTCCTTCAGGTCTGTGGGGGGAGGCTGGTGCAGACAGAGGGCACATCTAGGTGTGCCACCTTCAGCTGGGGGTATAAGTAGCAAGCCTTGGGGACGGCTCTGTACCCTGCACTCAGGAGCTAGCAACACTCTGACGACTGCTTCCTAGCCCATGAGCAGCAGCAGGGCCAGCCATGAGCTGCAGACAGTTCATGTCCTCCCCGTGGGGCTGCAACAGCTCTGGGGGCAGCATGATGTCCTCATTCAGCCGCATGAGCTGCTCAGGGGCTGGTGGAGGAGGGGGCCGATTCAGCTCTTCCAGTAGCTACGGAGCCGGAAGCTCTGGAGCCTGTGGGAGGGGAGGTGGTGGCAGTTTCGGCTCCAGCTACGGTGGAGGATCTGGGGGTGGTTTTAGTGCTGGTAGCTTTGGTGGATGTTCTAGGGGTTTCGGTGGTGGTTCTGGAGGATGCTTTGGGGATGGATCTGGAGGAGGCTTTGGGGGCTCTGGGGGCTTTGGTGGTAGTTCTGGAGGAGGCTTTGGGGGTGGTTCTGGAGGAGGCTTTGGTGGTGGTTTTGGAGGAGGCTTTGGGGGGTCTGGGGGCTTTGGCAGTGGCTTTGACAGTGGTGCTGGTGGTATTCTGGGTGCTGATGAGAAGACCACCATGCAGGACCTCAATTTCCGGCTGGCCTCCTACTTGGATAAAGTGCAAGCACTGGAGAATGCCAACAAGGAACTGGAGAATAAGATCCGAGAATGGTATGACAAGCAGGGACCCAGGGCCTTCCATAGGGATTACTCCTCCTACTATGACACTATCGAAGACCAGGTAAGTGGGGAAACTCTGTTCCTTCTCTCCTGGTCTCTCTGTCTCTCTCTCTCACACTCACGCACACATACACACACACTCACATGCCTTATCTTCCAAAAAATGTCAGATGCTAGACTCTAAGCTTAGGTAACAGTCAGGGGGTCCATTTTTTGGAAACATTATACTTTCATCAGAAGCAAACTGTGTTTGGTTCTTGATGGCACCAGGGCTGGGACTTTGGCCTGTGCTCTGGGCTTTCATCACCATGTTCCTAACTTTCAGAGTCTGAGCAGAGCAGAGAAGAGGCTTAGATTAACGTGGGGGAGCCTGGGACTGGATGTGGGGGCTCTCCTCTTGGCCTGGTCCCAGGATGGGAATTAAGAGGCAGTGTGGAGGGAGCATAGAGCTGGAGGCACTCCCCTGAGAGCCAGTGATGCAGTCCTGGGTCTGCCATCAATTCACTGTGTGATCTTGGGAAACCTGATGCCTCTCTGCACCTGTTCTCCTGTGCATTTAATGCAGAAGATGGGCAGACCAGCTCTTAGGTCCCTGTTGGTTTGAAACTTCTGTAATCCTATGAAAAAGAGTTAAGAGTGCTACTGCCCTAAACAGGTAGATCATGTGGCTCAAGAGAGGAGAAAATCTGTGCCTGTCTCTCCTCTCACGCCCTAAGAATTTAGAGCTTTCTAGTTTGGAAAATTAGAAGCTGTGTTTCTTCCTTCCTACTTCTCCAGGGCTTCTATAGAGGCCTGTCTTGATATTTCCAGGTACACATGCTAGTTGTTTAGGTGATGAACAGGATCTAGAACTCTGGGGATGGAAGTAATATATCCACTCTTCCATTCCTCCCACATGCTCCCCCCATCTACCCATCCTCCCACCATCCATCCATCTATCCAGTCATCCATCCATCCACATGTCCATCTATCCATTTATTTATTCACTCAATTTAGTGAATGCCTACCCTCAATGTTGCCCTTGGCAGACATGGTGATGTACCAGACTTGGTCTCTGTCTTGAGGAGCTCACAGTCTAGCTAATTTGCTGTTCCCACCTGTTCCCCTTGCCTTTACAACTTCTGATAAACAACCTCTAGATATCCTGTTTCTTCTACCCCAAACCTCTTCGATCTCTTTATCCATGTGCAATCTTAGCTATCCTTCAGGGACCAATTCAGTTGTTACCTCCTCCCTGAAGTCTTTCTTGATCTCCTATAGCCATATGTCATCTCTCCTTTCCTTGATCTCTTCTATGATAACTTTGGATGTGGTAGTTGATTGTGGGCTCCTTGAGTAGCAATATCTCATTGATCTCTAAACTCCACAGTGTCTTTTGTAGTAAATCTTCAAATATTTGTTGAATGAATGAATGAATGAATGAATGAATGCCATACTGGACATCCTTGCTGAAGCCTGTGAGGGGTCTGTGCCTTGTAGCAGCTGTTGGAAGCTCCTCTTACCTCTTAATCATCTTCCTGGATGGGGTCCTCATCTCTTATGGCTTTGCCTGGCTTCTTGCCCTCCCAGCAGTGAGTCATATCAGGGAAGCGTGAGTTCCATGCCATCTCCTCTTTTTTTTTTTTTTTAGATTGTGAACATCACAGTGAACAGCAATAAGACTCTCCTGGATCTTGACAACACTTGCATGACGTTGGATGACTTCAGGATGAAGTGAGTCCTGCTCCCACTCCCTCTGCTGTCATAAATCTTTCTCTACCCCCTAGTGCTCTGAAGGTTCCAATAGGGACTGGTGCCCTCTTGCTCATTTCCTACCTGTGGATGGTCTGCAGGTATGAGATGGAGAACAGCCTGTGACAAGGAGTGGATGCTGACATTAATGGCTTGCGGAAGGTGCTAGATGATCTGACCATGCAAAAGTCTGACCTGGAGATGCAGTATGAGTCTCTGCAGGACGAACTGGTTGCCCTCAAGAAGAATCATCAGGAGGTACAGTCCTGGCTACTTGTGGCTTATTGAGGATAAGGAGGAACAGAAGTGCAGAGACAGTGAGGGGACAGCTATGGGGCACTGCCTGGGAGACATCCTTTCCCTGACTCTTAAGGACACTCTCAGTGCCTCCTTTGCAATGCCTATGGTGGTGGCTGGGCTTTGCCTTCACAGCTGTGCCTCTTTTTTGTACCTCTGGGGAGGGAGGGATGAGGGCTAAAAGTTGGTGGAGAGGATCCCACCCCTTGACCTCACATCTCCTTTGTTCCTGGCAGGAGATGAACCAGCTGACTGGGCAGAACTCTGGAGATGTCAGTGTGGAGATAAATGCTGCTCCTGGCAAAGATCTCACCAAGATTCTCAATGACATGCGCGAGGAGTATGAGCAGATCAGTGCTAAGAACCGTAGGGACATTGAGGAGCAATATGAGACTCAGGTCAGCAGAATGGGCTACCCATTCAAATTTCTCTCTCTCTTCCATGGATCCCTCCACTCCTCCACCCCATCTCTCTATTCTCCCACCCCTCTATCTCTCAGTCCAGCTATCATCTGTCCATCTTCCTTCATTAAACCGCAAACACAATTATTGAGTAGCTTGTCAGTACCAGGTTTTATGTGAAGTCCTGATGTCTCAGAGATGAGCCAAATAAGACTGCTGCCCTCAAGAAGCTTACAGTTTATTACATATGTGAACAAGGCAGAGCATGAACAACTCGTGTAAGGCTATGTGCCATCAGAATCTAGTAGAGGTACATGATGTGCCTCTCATGCCACACTGAGCTCTCTGATGGGCCTCCAGTGCCTAGCATAGACCCTGGCACATGAGGGCATATCTGTAGTGTGTGTGTGTGTTTGGGGTCAGTTTGAAATAAGGTTAGAAAGGTGGTTTGGGGACAAGTGTGAAGAGTCTTGAAGCCTTGCTGAGAGGGAATGTTAAGTTGAGAGGATTGGATTACCTTGGCTAACTAGCAGACCCAGAACTCAGGATGACTTGTCTTTGTTTTTGGCTCACTCTTGGCCCTGGAGGCAAATGTCCTGATAAGTGGGGCAGAGCCTTGCCCATGGTAGTCTCTGATACAGCCTGGTTCTCATTGAGCTCTTGGGTTTTCAGATGAGCCAGATGGAGCAGGAGGTGATGAATAGTGGCCGGGAGATGGAGTCTAACCACAGGGAGGTGACCCAGCTCCGGCACAGCATCCAGGAGATGGAGATTGAGCTGCAGTCTCAGCTCAGCAGTGTTGGTAGTTCTGCTCTAGATCCTCTGCCAGAGTGAGGCACTGAAGGCTTGGCATGATCACTGGAGTGGGAAGGGGAGGAGCTATGATGTAGCATCCCTCTTATAGCCTCCTCCTGCTTCCTAGAAATCAGCCCTGGAGAAGTCCTTGGAAGACACCAAGAACCGCTACTGTGGCCAGCTGCAGCAGTTGCAGGAGCAGATCAGTAACCTCGAGGGCCAGATCACTGAGATCCGGGAAGAGATTGAATGCCAGAATCAGGAATACAGCCTTCTGCTCAACACCAAGACACGGCTGGAGCAGGAAATTAAGACCTACCACAGCCTCCTTGAGGGTGGCCAGGAGGACCTGTAGGTTCCCCAGGACTCTGTGGAATCCCTAGGAATTTTTAAGCTCCTGACACTACATCTGTCCCTCTGGATAGAGGCAGCTGGGGAAGTTCCTGTACACAAGGGTCTGATGGGTTGAGGACTTCTTCATCCTGTAAGGGAACCTCAAGGCATTTGGGCTTTGGGAAAGGAGGTTGGTAACAATGAGAGAAGGGACTAGTCCTTGCTCCAGGGAGAGGGAGGCTCTTCCTTCAAGCTGTGGTGCCAGTCTAGCCTGTCCTCTACCTTGCAAAAGGAAACCTTAGGAAGATTCACATTTGGGTCCTGACTCTGTCCAGGTCCATCCTTGAATATGTATGTGGGGTCACTAATTTTTCTCTCTGTGTTATCTTTCCTTCTCAGTGAACCTCATGAATCTGGACGAAGTCACTTTGGAGGTGGCAGAAGTAGATATCAAGGTGGAGTGGAGGCAGTCACGGAAGAGGATCCTGGGGAGGAAGTGGAGGCAGCTATGGTGGAGGAAGTAGTTCTGGAGGAAGAACTGGAGGCAGCCACGGAGGAGGAAGTGGTGGCAGTTATCGTGGAGGAAGTAGTTCTGGAGGAAGAAGTGGAGGCAGCCACGGAGGAGGAAGTGGAGGCAGCTATGGTGGAGGAAGTAGTTCTGGAGGAGGAAGTGGAGGCAGCTACGGAGGAGGAAGTAGTTCTGGAGGAGGAAGTGGAGGCAGGGGAGGAAGTGGAGGCAGCTTTGGGGGAAGAAGTAGTTCTGTAGGAGGAAGTGGTGGTGGCTATGAAGAAGGAAGTGGGTCCAAAGGAGGAAGTGGAAGACCATCTCAGTCCCAGTCCTCTTCCTCCAAATCTGGTGAATGTGATGATAAACAAGGTAAGGAACAACTCTAGCTTTTGGGGTCAGGGAGGCACAGGTGTTAAGCTGTCAAGGAACCACCCCTTTTTGAGTATCTTTGAGTTTTCTGGAGAATGCATATTCTGAACAGAACTAGATTTTAGGGAGGTCTCTAGTGAGGGGTCATACACTTGCCCATGTTTCTGAATTATCATTAATTTTGACAGAACTTTGGGTGAGGCTAGGACCAAATCTACACATGTCCTGAGTCTCAATAGCATAGGAGATGGGTTGGAAATTGTGCATTATCTTATATATTTCCCACCACACCCTATGAGGTTGGTATTGTTATACCCGTTTTAGAGATAAGGAAAATGAGGTTCAGAGAAGATATGCAGCTTATTCAAGGTCATACAACTAATAAATGAGGGACTCAGCTCTGTGGGTCTCCACAGCCAGTACTTTTAATCATCATGAGAATGGGTATAAAAGAGGTTCAGGTGTTGTAGCCAGTGGTTGGCTCATACAAGTCAGTTATATGGTGCAACCATCTAAAGGGACATATACTGAACATAATAATCTAAATGTAGAAGAGTCACACAGTGAAGTGGTCTCCAGGTCAGAGAAAGTTTCTCCTTATGCATGTTGAATTTCATAAAATAAATATTTAATATGAAATTGTAGTAAAAGCCTGGGTAACACAACTGGGAATGCTTAGCTCAGAGAAGCCTTGAGGTGCATGGGAGCTGTCCTTCTCTAGGGTGTCTGGTGTGGTTTTGTGTGTTAAGTGGCACTGCAGGGCCATGGATGTATGGGCTGGGGCCACCCTTGCCTCAATATCCAAGAATTTTACTAACAAACCTGTTGAGTGGAGGAGGGGCCAGGCTCATGAGCCTTCATCCTCAGAAATGGAAGAGTATCGGGGCGCCTGGGTGGCTCAGTCAGTTAAGTGTCTGTCTTTGGCCCAGGTCATGATCCCAGGGTCCTGAAATTGAGCCCCACATTGGGCTCCCTGATCAGTGGGGGCCTGTTTCTCCCTCTCCCTCTGCTGCTCTCCCTGCTTATGCTCTCTCTCTTTCTGTCAAATAAATAAATAAAATCTTAAAAAAAAAAAAAAGGAAAGAAATGGGAGAGTATATGTTAGGGCTGCTGCAGGAGAGCTTTAGGAATTAGATGGGGGCCTCTGGGACCCCAAGGTCCTTCTAGCTCTTTGAGCTTCAGTCTCCTTGCTCTCAGTGTGCTCATCTTTCTTTAAGTCCCAGTCTCTCTTTCTCCTGTTCTAAGTTCTCTCTTCATACTCTTACGTCTCTTCCATCTCTCTACAGGCTACCAGAATCGATACTAGAGCACCTGTAAACTCTCTTGGCCCTGCCCTAGCTGAGTGTCCTCCAGACAGGCAGTCCCCCGATGAATCCTGCTCATTGTCTTCTGGCATCAGGAATAGCTGGCAACGAGCCCCAGAGCTCATTTGGGACTGGGCTGAGTGGGCATGTATGCCTCTGGCTGCCCATTGACTCCCTCTCTTGGGAAGGTTCGGGAGACCTCTCTTCCACTGTCTGGTCTGGGGGTGACCCCACTCCCTGCCTGATCTCATGTTCCTAATAAAGCTTTCCTACTGCAAATAAAACTTGGACTTTAACCCATTTGTTCTTTGGGATTAAGAAGGAACAGAAAGGATGTGAAGGGAGAACCAACTGAGTGTTGGTTAGGTTTTCTATCAGTTGACTTTTGCTTGTAACAAAGCAACCCATAGTTTAGTGAATTCAAATGACAACCATTTATTTAGCTCATTATTTTGCAGTTGGCAGTTTAGACTGGGCAGTTCTATTTTCCTTCATGCATCTATGGTCAGCTGCAAGTTGGCTAGTGGCTCTGCCTCTAGGGCTTGGCTACATGCTGTTTGGGGTTGCTGGGGGTGAATGAGACACATGACTCTCATCCTCCAGCTGGCTAGCTCAAGCAAGTGTCCAAAGAGTGTGAGTGGAAGACACAAGGCCTCTTGAGGCTTAGGCTCTGAGTAATCACTTTGGCTGCACCTTACTGTCCAAAGCAAGTCCCAGCTTTGGCCAGATTCAAGAACAGGGGAAATAGACTCTTCTTGAAGGTGGGAGCTATAAAGTCACATGGCAAGGACATGGATATAGGGAGGGCCATAACTGAGGCCAGTTTGTGCAAACAGTCTGCCATAGTCTATTAGCAGGTCATGTGTTAGGTACAGAGGGAAACAGGACAAAAACAATGTGGTTTTGCTTTGGGAGATTTCATAGATGGCAAAAAATATAACACAAATAAAGTGCTCCAAGGCACAGTGAGGAATATTCCACAAGACACCTGCCAACAATTTTCTTCAAGGATTCTGACTGGGCCTGATACAAAACTCCTTGTCCTAACTAGTGACAGACGGCCCCTCAGCCTATGTTCCAGATATTACAGCTGCTTATCAAACCTTCCCAAAGCTTGGAGGCTTAAAAGAATGACATTGGTTTGGGGGCTTGGTGGGGACAGCTCACCTCTTATCCATTTGTTGTCACTGTGGCTCATAGGCTCGGGGCTGGAGTCATTTGAAGTCTTGCTCGTATGCCTGGCCCCTGGGCTGGAAAGACTCAGATGTGGGGGCTGGCCCTGCAGGGGCTCCTTAGCAGCTCTGTATGGAGATTCTCAATGTGATCCCTCCAGCAGGGCAACCTCAGGGTAGCCATACTTCTTATATGCTAGAGCCAGGAAGAAACAGTTTTGCTTTACTATCTAGACTTGGAAGACATGCAGTGTCCCTTCCACTGTAGTCAATGGGCCTGCTTAGATTCAAGAGAGGAAGCACCGACCTTGCAGTGGGAAGGATTCAAAGATGACTCCAGTTATTCAGTCAAACACCAATCTAGGTATTACTGTGAAGGGATTTTGGAGAAGTAATTAAGGTCTCTAATGTGTTGACCTTAAGATAGGAAGATTACCTGGTGGGCCTGACATAATCACATAAGCTCTTTATTTATTTATTTTTTTTGTATTTTTTTTTTAAAGATTTTATTTATTTATTTGAGAGAGAGAGAATGAGAGACAGAGAGCATGAGAGGGAAGAGGGTCAGAAAGAGAAGCAGACCCCCCGCCGAGCAGGGAGCCCGATGTGGGACTCAATCCCGGGACTCCAGGATCATGACCTGAGCCGAAGGCAGTCGCTTAACCAACTGAGCCACCCAGGCGCCCCTCACATAAGCTCTTTAAAAGAAAAGAGTTTTCTTTGGCTGGTCATAGAAGAGGAAGTCTGAGATTTGAAGCGCAAGATTTTGATATGCCACTGCTGGCTTGAAGATGAAAGGTGTATGTGGCAAGAAATGTGGGTGGCCTCTAGGAGCTGAAAGCCACCAAGAAAAAGGGGATCTCAGCTCTCTAGTTGCAAGAACTGAACTTTTCCAAGAACAAGAAAGAGTTTGGAAGCAGATTTCTCACCTGAGTCTCCAGATGAGAACTCAGACTGGTCGACACCTTGATTTCAGCCTTGTGATACCCTTCATAGAGAACCCCTGCAGAACTGTGAGCTAAAACATGGGTGCTGCTTTAAGCTTCTACATTTGCAGTAATTTGTTAAGCAGAAATAGAAAACAAGTACAAACCCCATCTCAAGATGGAGGAGTGTTAATGTCACATTGAAGATCAGCATGTGGAATGGGATATATTGATCTTTGGAAAACAATTTGCCATAGATTGGCCAAATTATTGGGGGAGAGGTTACATAAAGGTAAACGTAGGACAGGAGTGGCACAGAAGCTCAGGAAAACTCAAGATCTGGGGATTTATGAAGATGGAAGCTGAATGATATCCCTGGGTCCAAGATGGCTCTAGTAGGTTGCTGGAGCAGTGAGAGTTTGTGATTCTTTCGCTAGTGCTACACCCCTTACTATGCAACGGGTTACTCTGTTCCCTGGTTCTCTTCCTGCTACTAGCTGTCTTCTTCTCTTACCACTTTATATCTTCTCTCTATCTACTTGGAGAACTGCCCATCTTCAGTCTAAGGCTCCCCAAGGAAGAAGCCAGAAACTTGCTTTTCCAACCTCCCTTGCAGCAAGGGCATGAACATGTGACACAGCTCTGCCAGTCAGGTGCTTCCACACAAGACTGATTTGAATGTGAAGGAAGCACTGGGTGGAATCTAATGTGGCATGAGCAGAGCTGGGGCAGAGACCCACAGTTTATTGAGGCCACAGAAATGGTGGCTCTGCAGAGATATGCAGTGCCCAACATCAACAGTTTGAGCTACAATTCTGTGCCCAGGAGCAATGGCAGTGGTGTCTTCTTGACACAATCCTTTAGAGTGATTAAGTAAATTAAAACTCACATGGTGCCGAACCTCATTTCCCAGCAAAGAAGGCTGGGAAATGTAGTTTTTGGATGTACCTGGAAAAGAATAGTAATCAAAAATGACAGATATAACATATACCCACATAAGCTTCCAGTCTAACTGGTAAACCACAGTGTTGTTATGTTAACCTCCAATTTTCAAAGATTAGAGTTAGTGTGGAGTCAGTGTCCAATAATCCATGAAGGTCTGGGTGTTTCTCTTCCCCCAGTATATAGTTACTCTTGTAAATGCCCACAGGTTCCTATGGGGAAGATTGGAGGTAGACATACACTATGTGCTTATGATGTTATTGCAAAGTCCTTCCTCAAGGATACCTGGACTTCCCTTTATTCAAAGTCCTCTGCATCTCTGAGCTAGTTATGGTTTTGGGATTAGATGAGTCTGTCATTCTCTATCATGGGGCTTGAGACAGGCCTCTTTTTGACCTAAAGTTTTCTTTTTGGAGTGCGGGATAGGGAATTGGGGCACATATGGAAGACCGACTTGCTCATATCAGTCCCACATCCTTCTAGTGAGCATTCCTGTACTCTAAAGGTGGATAATCTCAGACCTAGCTTTCCCAGATTCCCTTACAGCTATGGCTGTAGATGCAATTTAGATTTTCCCAGTCACTTACACTTCTGTGGGACATGAGTTGAGTGGGGAGAGGTCTACAGTGGGGAATGTTTTTGCTGGTATAGATCTAGTAGGTACTATATGGTCCTGGGGTCAACAGATCTGGTTCTGGCTTACAGATTCCCAAGCTTTCTGATTGTGACAGACCAGGAGTTCCCTTGGGGCTGGTTCTGTGGTGTTAATCTGGAAGCTATTCCTAGATGCCCAATCTAGAGTCTGCTCATCCAGTCTTCTTATGATTTTGTAAGCACCTAATGCTCTGTATTAAATTCCTTTCTGTTAAAAAAGTGAGGTTTGTTCTGTTATTTAAAATGGAATCCTGACTGAATCAGGACCTTTGTGGGCTGCTGATATATTTTGGTTTTATTTTTTTTATTTATTTTTTTCTAAAGATTTTATTTATTTATTTGACAGAGAGAGAGAGAAAGACAGTGAGAGAGGGAACACAAGCAGGGGGAATGGGAGAGGGAGAAGCAGGCTTCCTGCTGAGCAGGGAGCACGATGTGGAGCTCGATCCCAGGACCCTGGGATCATGACCTGAGCTGAAGGCAGACGCTTAACCGACTGAGCCACCCAGGCGCCCCTATATTTTGGTTTTAGAGACCCATGACCAACTGACCATAATAATCATAGATCCCTACAGATTTTATCATTCTACCTACTTTTCTAGCCCTCCAGCATTAAAATGCCCCTACTTGTCCTCTGCCACGTAGAATCTCATTGTTATTGAAATAGGGATTCTCATTCAGTGGTAGCATCTCTCACCCACATTCTCATAGAACACTGCTACTGTGCTTTTCAGATGCTGTGTTCCCTCTTGTCTAGGTATATCTTAATTGCCAGAGTCTACACAGTGTCTTCTGGGCTCTCATAGTTGGAGAATCGTTGAATGGGTTCCATATGATAACTCCACTCCAACAGTCCCGTTTCCTTAACTGGTTGCATTCCTTCTTTATTACAACAGGAATTTTCTGGAAACTCAATTTTATTTTGTATAAGCCACACTGAGTTCAGTATCTGCCACCCAATTGAGCAAATATTTAGACCCACTCCCAGATACTCAAGCTAGTAGCTAGCTGAACTGTGACTCTCTGGTGAATGCCTCCATATTGATTAATTCAGCCTGATCAAAAATTAGAATGAATTCTCAAACCCAGTCTTCTCATTTCTGCTGATACAGGTTAGCAACATCTTGAAATTCTCCTGGTGGGTAACCCTTTCTCTCTAAGCTTTGACTTTATAATGTACCTTCTCTTCCAGAGATCTGACTTATTTATAATTTTGGAGGCAGTAAAGGGTGGTAAGGTGGAGTGTGAGGATAATTTGGAGTTTGGGGTATTGTAAGTCAAGGAAATCCTTGCATATATTTCCATTCCAATTTTGTGAGTGCCCCGTTTCCAGATCAACTGTTTAATTTTTACATAGGAGACTTGGCAAGGTTGTGATTTCAACTGATGCTGTGACTTGGCAACTTGGGAAATTCCTTTGGGATGAACTCTTAGCTACTTCAGCCTGGTAAATACAGGAAATAAGAGACCTTTTCAGTGTAGCCATGGAAAGTCCCTGGTCTTCTGACTGCCCATAAAAAGCCCAGAACTTAAGAATTTGAGTACACTACTCTTTCTCTAAGCTCTCCAGTGCTGTTAGAAGAAACTAGACAACACATATCTCATCACTGCCTACCTTGGGCTTCCAGAACTCCATATTTTAATAATAGTTGGATTTACACTGGCCCATGTAGGACAGATAACCATTCTGATTCTTTTTTTAGTATATGTGCTGCCGAAGCGAGCACAACCATTCTGATTCTTATGTCATTCCTTCAACAACCCTTATGGGGTAAAAATGTATTATGTTCCTTCTATGCCAGGCACTGTTCAATGAACAGACGAGGCAAAGATCCCTGCCTCTCCAGACCTTACATTATAGGTAGGGGGAGGGGAAAACAACAAATGTAATACACAAATAAATTATCGTGATGTATTCTAAGGTGGTAAGTGCAGAGAGAAGTAGGGAATGGTGAGGGGGGTTGGAATGCTGTGGTAGGGAGGGAAGGATGGCAAGGTTGAATAGGGTAGCCAAGGTTGGGGTCATTGAGAGGCTGAAATATAAGCAATAACCTGACAGAGTGAGGGAGACAGGTAAGCAGGTATGAGGTAGGAGATCAATCTGGGCACAGGGCATGGGTGTGTGAAGACCCTAAGGTCAGAAGGGAACATATTTGGTGTGTTTAAAGACGAGTAAGGAGGCCAATGTAGTTGGAGCAGAGCAAGTGAGGAAAAAGCAGTGGGGGTCAGAGAGGTAAGGCATGGCTGTATCACACAGGGCTTTGTGGGGCACTCTAAAGAACTTGGTTTTGACGCTTAGTGAAATGGGGAGCCACTAAAGGCGGAGTTGAAAGCAAAGGACTCCAGGGGTGCCTGGGTGGTTCGGTCGGTTGAGTGTCTGCCTTTGGCTCAGGTCATGATCATACGGATCTAGCCTCACATTGGGCTCCCTGCTCAGTGGAGAGTCTGCTTCTCCCTCTGCCCCGCCCCCTGCTCGTGCTTTCTCTCTCTCTCTCTCAAATAAATAAAATCTTAAAAAAGAAAAAAAAAAAAAGAAAGAAAGCAAAGGACTCCAAGATGGTAGACGGCAGAGGATAGGAGCCTGGATGCCTGAGTTCATTGTTTGGAGGGGCGTTTTCAGGAGAGCTGCCCAACCAGGTCGTTCCTTATGTGAGCAAGTGACATTCATCACATTAAGCCAGGGAGATTTTTGAGGTCCTTACAGCAGCTAGCGTTGATGAGCATGACTAACACATGGGGCTTCCAGCAGAGGTGTAGCACCGTCTAAGTGATGTCTTTTTTTTTTTTTTAAAGAATCTCTTTTCTTAAGATTTTATTTATCTATTTGAGAGAGAGAGAGAGTGAGAGAATGAATGTGGGGGGGGGGGGAGCAGCAGAGGGAGAAGCAGACTCCTTGCAGGAGCCCGACATGGGACTTGATCCCAGAACCCCGGGATCATGACCTGAGCCGAAGGCAGATGCTTAACCGACTGAGCCACCCAGGCGCCCCTAAGTGATGTCTTAAAAGGATCTCTTCGGCTATAGTTTGGTAAGGGGTCAAGGGACCAGGGGTAGAAGCAGAGAGACCAGTTTGCAGGCGAGAGACTGGGGCACTCACAGTGGAGATGGTCAGGTCCGTCGGCTCTGGACGTAATTTGAAGGTGGCTCCAAGAGGATTTTTGAGTGATTGCATGTTGGTATAAAAGAAGGGAATCTAGGATGTCTCTGAATCTTTGGTCTGAGCAACTGGATGAGAGGAGTCGTCACCCAGTGAGATGAGAAAGCACTGAGTGGAGGCAGTTGGGGTGGGAGATGAGTCACTTGGGGACATGCTGAATTACAAGGTCTGTTGACCCCATTATGGGATGAGTTGTAGCTCCTCAAATCTGTATGCTGAAGCCTTGTCCCCTATTACCTCAGAAGGTGACTGAACTTGGAGATAGGGTCTTTAAAGTGATGATTAAGTTAAAGCGAGACCATTACGGGGGGCCCTAATCCACTCTGACTGGCGTCCTTATATGAAGAGGAAATCTGGACACCAAGGGAGACAGCAGGGGTGTGCTCTCACAGAGGAAAGACCGTGGGAGGACACAGCGATAAGGTGGCCATCTGCAAGCCAAGGAGAGAGGCTTCAGAAGAAACCAAACCTGTGACACCTTAATTTCGGACGTCTATCTTCCAGAACTGTGAGAAAATAAATTTCTGTTGTGGAGGCTGCCCACTCTCGTATTTGTGTATGGCAGCCTGAGCAGGCTAAGTAAGTCAGACACCCAAGCAGAGATTTCTTAGGAATCTTTTGCCGGCTTCTCCCCGCCCCACCCCTCCCTTTTTTTTTTTTTTTTTTTTTACTAAATTCTGAATCGGTCAGGGTTTTTACCTGCACAGATTGGAAGCCACACTCTGAAGCCAGTTTGTTAAGGGATGTTAGGTGTGTCATAGAATCCCCGGGAAGAACTCCCAGAGAAGGAAGCTTGCAGGCCGTGCAGCTGGAGGAAGCCCCATGCTTGCCCCTGTCTGTGGGCATAGATTCAGTGGCATGTTCCACCCGATGCTGCCACTAAGGCTCTGGCATTGCTGCTCCGTTGTCCCCGTGGGCACTCCTGCCAGAATGGACCCCACAGGGCACCTCCTTCGTTATATCAGTAGCTCTCAGTTTGCAGGCTTATGCCTTGGGTTTGGCTGGGGGGAGATTCGGGTCATGTGTCTGTGTTCCAGCTGCCAGGGAGCCTGGAAGGCTAATTCTGGCTTCTACACTGGGGAGGCACAGCCACCCCGTGGAGAATTCCTTTGCAAAGGAGCTGGGTGACCAAGGACAAGAACAGGAGAAAGGGGAGGGAGAAACATTTATCAAGCACTTACTATATGCAAGGCGCCATGCTAAGCGCTTTATATATATTACCTTCCTTAGTCCTCACAGCAACCTCATGATGCTGTTCATATTTTCATTTCATGCATGAGGAAACATGTTTCAAGGGATTCAGTGACTTGCCAAAAAGATTGCACAGCTCCTAAGCGGTGGAGCCAGGATGTGAATCTAGACTCTGTTCCAACAAAGTGGAGAGGATTATGCCCATTTTACAGAAGAAGAAACTCCAGCTCAGAGACGTCAGGTAACTTGTCTGAGGCGACACAGCTTATAAGTGACTGAGCAAAGACTCAAATCCAGTTTGGCCTGGCTCCAAAGCTGGTGCTCTTCCTGCCCTGTCTGACCTCAAACAATTATTGAGCCCCCTATGAATACAGAGACAAGCAGTGCCCGTAAGCAGAAGCTTGTCGGAAATGCCTTATGTGGGAAGCAATGATGGCACAAAGAACTGAGAAGAAGATGGGCAACCTCGAACATGTAGGTTCTTTGCTGGGACCTCAGTTTCCCCCACGAGAAGACCCTGGGTCTGTGCTTGCGAAAGGGAAGAATGGGTAAAGGAGCGGATAGTGGAGGAATGAAGAATGACAGCTGGATGGCCTTGGAAAACCCTCTTGGCTCCAACAGCTCTTGTTCCAAGACTCATAAACCTCCAGTGCTTTGATCTCACTGAGCCCCACACCCCTGCGAGTCTCTTCTACGGCTGGAGGCTGCTGCTGGCCCTCCTGGCCTGGGGCTCTGGTGCTCTCTCCCCACCTCAGGCCCAGACAGGAGGATCATTCTCTTCTCTGCTCCTCTTACTAGGCTGGGAACCACTGGGACTGTCTGGGGGTTCTCATGAAACCAAAGGGAAGTTCAAGGAGATGGACACCTCCACCAAGTACAAGCCAGGAGACACAGTACAGTGTGAGGTTAGAAGTTAGTGAGGAAAGGGGCACTTGGGTGGCTCAGTTGGTTAAGCATTGGATTCATGATTTTGGCTTAGGTCACGATCTCAGGGTTGTGAGATTGAGCCCTGCATTGGGCTCCATGCTCAGTGTCGGGCTCTGCACTCAGCAGAGAGTCTGCTTGGGATTCTCTCTCCCTCTCCCTCTGCCCCTCCCCACTGTGCTCACTCACTCTCTCTCAAATAAATAAACATATCTTAAAAAAAAAAAGAAAAGTTAGTGAGGAAAGGCGGGGTGGGGGGGCGGTAGGAGTCTCAACGCTGTCTCTTTATGAAACTCTCACTGGAGCTTCTGTTTTCATCCACTCTTCAGATCACTTCAGTCATCTGTTCCTCCATTCAACAAATATTTATTGGTGACCTTTCTGCATCGGGGCTGGAAAGAAAGAAAACTGGAGGGAAAACAGATGAAGTGTCCTTCCCCGTGGGGCTTTCGGTCCCGTGCCTGAGGTAAGATGTGCGGGTTGGTAATTGCGGGATGGTGCCGTGAGCACGGTCCACGGCGGGATGAGCCCCGGGGCCTTGAAAGTGCGGCCTCCTGACCCGGCCATGGCAGCTGGGGAGGTTCCTATGACAGGTGTGGGACAGGGATGTTCCGTGTGTCATTGCTTCTCAGAACACCTTGCTTCTCACAACAGCCATGGGAGGTAGATACTGTTGTTTCCACTTGCCAATGAGCAGACAGGCTCAGAGAAGGGGAGTCACTTGCCCAAGTCACATATGCCAAGGTTGGCCTGGCTCCAAATCTTTCCCTCCCTGCACTGCCCACCTGGCCTCTAACAATTTTCAGAACTTTCTAAGGTCAGGGATGGGCTTCCGATGAGCAGAGCTGTTTTGAGACAACCGTGCAAGCAACCAAGAGCGAGCCCTGCAGTCTCTGGCCTCACTTTCCCCCTGAAGGCACTTTGTCTGAGCTTGTTAAAGGAATGAGTGAGTGAACAACTAAGGAGGGGATGAGGGCATTGGACCAGATGGTGCCTAAGGACCCTCGGCCCCAACAGTACCTGCTTCTGACCTTCATACATTGTCAGATGACTTTGATCCTCCTGAGCTTCCTGGAATCTCTCCACCAGGAATCTCTCAATCCATCTTTGCTGCCACCAGCACCCTCAGTCTTAGGAACATGCCATTCTTACTTGGACTCAGACCAAACCCAGTGGAACATGATCCCTTTCATGTGTCCCCCTCAGCATGGCTAAGATGTGTTGGGAACTTTTGTCAAGACAGAGGGAAACCTCAGGGAAATGAAGCACAAAAACACAAAACCCACAGGAGTGTGTCGAGTTTGAGACAGATCCAAAGGATTTAGGGCTGTTTCTAGATCTCATTGGATATATGCCCTGCTTGCCATAGCTTGATCTCCAAGGGTCCCGATGAACTCCACTCCCAATCAACTGAATTAAGAGGATTGTCCTATTCCTGGAAGTTTTTAACCATTCGGGTTACACTGTGATTCCAGCAGGTCTGGAAGGCATTGGGAGGCAGGAGACTGGGCTGAAGCCACAGGGGCATGATGGGGACAGGTCATTGGGCTGGGATGATGCCGGTGCTAGCTTCCTTCACAGCTGTGGCTGCAGCGGCCCCTTGTGGCCATTTAAAAACGGGGAAACTGAGTGTTAGGGGGAAGTACCTTTCCTTAGAGAGATGGCCTCCTGCACACCTTTGTTGCCTGGAGAAGGAAAGACACACGCCCCGGGTCACACAGCTAGAATCCAGGTCCTTGGACTTCTAGCCCTTCTGGGACTCTTTCTCTTGTACCACTCCCAGCTCAATGCCCTTCTTTTGTGCTCAGGAAGGCCAGGGAGTAGCCTGGAGTGTAGGGCCTGCCTTTGCCCACACAGACCCTCTCTGATCCTTCTTCTCGCTTTAGAACTGAGCAGGGTCAGGGGTCCAGAAAGGGGTCCAGGAAGGAACACTCCTGGTGGCAGGGCAGTGTTCCCATGTGGCCTCTAGGGGGCGCTGTGGCACCGAGTTGGCGGGGCCCAGGGCGCCCGCTGCAGGGGCGGAGGCAGCTCGGCTCGGGGAGGACGGAGGGAACAGCAGGCAGCCTGCGGAGCGTGTGGGGAGCCCCGTGGCCCGCAGCCTGCCCTGTCCGAAGCTGTGGCAGGCTCCAGAGTGGACACCAGCACCTCTTTCCGTGGTTCAAGACGCCAGGCCTCTAATCCACCTCGCAACGCCCTCCTCGAAACTACACTTTCCAGACGTTACCTCTCCTTGTTGAGTTTCCCCATGCTCAGGAAGGTGGGCCGGCAGGATCCCTGTCCCTGTTACTATGGGGAACAGATTCACAGAGGCCGAGGGATTGGCCCGGTCCAGCCAGCTGCTAAAGGCAGAGCCTGGCCTCGGACCAGAGCTTCAGACTCGGAATCCAGCCCCGTTTCCTACACACTCAGGTTCCCGTGAGTTTGGCTCAAGGTTAATGGGGAGGTGTGCTGCGGCAGGCAGGGGGCTTTGGAGTCACCTCCACTACCACCTGCTAAGGGGGCCTTTGGCAAGTCACTCAACCTTTCTGTACCTCCTCTTCTCATCTGTAAAATGGGCGGTAATTAGTTCCCTTGGGAGGTGGCCATAAGAAATGGATGTGAGGATGGACAGAGACAGCCAGGCACCTGGTCTAGGGTGGCTAGTGTTGTAAATGCGGGTGCTGCCAGGCCCTGTCCTCTTGTGTAGCCTTCTCCCCAGGGATCCAGCCTGGGGACGTCAGAGCCCTGCTGTGCCTCACCGAGGCCGGGGTGCGCTGCTCTGGACTCTGGGGTGCAGAGTGTGCGGCAGGCACTGCTCACATCACTGGAGCTAGAGCAGAGATGGAGCTGAGAGGGGCCAGGTCTGCTGGGGTCAGGGGCAGGGCAGGGTGTGAGGGAGGCAGGGTGAGTCACTCACCAGCCCAGATGCTGCAGAGTGAAGGGGAAGGAGTGTGGGGGCTGGCCAGGCCTGGCGGCACCAGGCACCAGGATCCCAGGCAGGGAGGCCGCCTGCAGCGGGAGCCGAGGGTGTGGCCCCGTGCCTACCCCACACTGCCAGTTTCTGGTGCACCCCAGGAGCGGGGCGGGCCAGAGGAGAAATCTGGTCTGGGGCTTCTCAGGGTGGGCCTGTGTGGCGAGGGGGGTCTCCCGCTGAGCGTGAGGTTCAGGACGCTTTCCTCCCCCAGCTCCCTGCTCTCTCCAGCTCTCCACCCTTGCTGAGGCCTTTCTTCTTGCCCCTGTGGCTGGGGCTGGAGGAGAATGCTCTGTGGGCCTCTCCCAGCCCCCAGAGGGTCCCCATCTAAGACAGACAGACCGAGACAGTGTCCACACCTGCGTCAGGCCCGTTGCAGCAGACTTTAGCCACACCTGCCTGGGTCAGGGGTTCTGCAGGATACTGTGGACTCTCAGCATCAACTGAAAGGACTTTAGAGAAAGAACAAGTTTTGGAAGTGTGAACGGGAGCAGGGATGGGCCTAAACCTGGGGCGTGGAGGGTGGGAAGGGGAGTGGGATGAGCAGCAGGAGGCTGAAGGGACAGGTGAAGGAGCGGTGTGTTGGTAGCTGGTGAGGGTGGTGGTGGGGAGGGCTGCCCAGGGCGCTTAACTGATACCCCCCACCACCTGCAGCTGCCTCCCATTGGCTGATCAGCCTTCCTTCATCAGAGCAGGGCACAGAAGGGAGGGGAATGTATCTGGAAGGACCCGGGAGAATGATCAGGATGATGAGGACATAAGATGAATAAGCCAGACCCTGCCCTCAAGTTGCTCACTGGCTAGAGGAAATAAGAGCCAACTAAGCTCACCAGGTGGGAAGAGAACAGTCCCAGGAGAGACAAAGCACCGGACAGGCCTGGAGGAGGGAAGGAGCTGGGCGGGGCAGGGCCGGGGAACACAGTGGCTTTAAGGAAGAAGCTTCCTTTTGTTGCTGTTACAGGTTGCCACAAACTCAGTGGCTTAAAACGACACCAACTTGGTGTCTTATCGTTGTAGAGGTCAAAAGTCTGAAATGGGTCTTATGGGCCAAAGTCAAGGTGTCCGCAGAACCATGTTTCTTCTGGAGGTTCTAGGGGAGAGTCTGTTTCCTTGCCTTTCCAGCTCTTAGAGGCTGCTGCATGCCTTGGCTCGTGGCCCCTTCCTCCTTCAAAGTGCATCGTTCTGCCCTGTTTCCATGGTCCCATCTCCTCTCTCTGACCTTGACCACCTTGCCTCCCTCTTATGAGGACCCTGGCGATTACACTGAGCTCACTCAGATAATCCAGGATAATCTCTCCATCACAAGACCCTTAACTTCATCCCATCTACAGAGTCCCTTTTTGCCATATAAGGTGCGTGTTTGGGTGTTCTGGGGACATGCATCTCTGGAGGGTCATTATTCTGCCAACCGCTGGTGGCACTGCAGGTGGGGTGGGGCTTAGACATGTGAGGGCCGAGGGAGAGGACGCTGCAGGAGGAGGGGACAACCTGAGCAGAGGCCAGGGCCTGAGGACGGAGGCAACATCAGCCAGCTCCTGGTGTGTGGTTGCAGGAAGGTGTGGTTTGGGGGAACAGCCTGGGGAAGCTGAAAGGCCAGTGCCCACTCCATGTCTAAATGAACCCAGTTGGCCTCCGGGGTGATGAGGCAGACTAGTCCCCTGAGGGATGGTGGGGCTGGGGCGGGACTGTTCCTTCAGGACTTAGAGCTGCTCTTTTCGGGTATGGTGGCCAGAATACCCTTGTAATTGTTTCCCAGGGGTGTCCTCCATTTAGTCCTGCCCCCTCCCACCCATGTGACTCCCACTGCAGACTTCCTCAGAATCAGTATCACCCTCCCCTCCTCTCCTCTCCCCTCCTCCCTTCCTGCTCCGAATGGCTGATCTGGGCTTGTTTCCCCTCCGTGGTCTATGCCAGCCTCCAGCTTCCGATTCCTTCCTCCAGCTTGACTCCCCAGCCACTCTGAACGGTTCCCTGCTCCTGAACTCCCCACATCTGCTCACCGGTTAGGCCCAGCCCGTTCCAGGAGCCCCCTACCCCCTTCCCCACTACTCAGCCTCGAAGCCTCAGCTCTTGGGAAGGCTGCCTTCCCCTTGCCTCCTCTCCACCAAGCATGGAAGCAGTGAGTGGCTTCCACGGGATCTTTTATGATAGCCCGTGCCTGCTGAGTGGCCGTCCAGTGCCAGGATGATGGACACATCACCTTCAATCCTCCTACTGGGGGTAAGGGCTATCGACTCTTGAAGGCTTACTGTGTGCCGGACACTGTTTTTTTTTTTTTAAGATTTTATTTATTTACTTGTCAGAGAGAGAGAGAGAGCACAGGCAGGGCCAGCGGCAGGCAGAGGCAGAGGGAGAAGCAAGCTCTCTGCTGAGCGAGGATCCCAGTGCGGGACTCGATCTCAGAACCCCGGGATCATGACCTGAGCCAAAGGCAGCCGCTTAACCGACTTCCCGTTGGAGCCACCCACGCGTCCCCCGGGCACTGTTCTTGACAGACGGTTTTGATTTCTCCCCAACAAACCCTCTGAGACTGATCTTACCGGCTCCACTTCGGAGATGAGGGAGCTGAGGCTCTGAGAGGTAGGTAAGTGCCACGGCTTTAAAATAAATAGTGGATCCATGAATTAAACCCAGGCCTCATTTTATAGGGGAGGAAACTGAAACTTGGGGAGATTCAGTAACTGGGCCGGGCTAAGGAGTAGCTCCCAAATCAAGGTGTGGCTCGTTTCAAAGGCCAAGCTTGTCCCTGTCTCACTACGTGGTCACTCATTAACCTTAATCTGCCACACGATGCCCCTTAGCCTCTGCCTTGTAGTTGTTTGTACAGATCTCTCCTACCCACCTCCCCCTTGGCCACTATCGGGGAGCTGGTGGGCACTGGGCCTGGGTCTCTCATCTCTGTGTTCTGCACCCGGCACAGGTCCGGCTCAGAGCACAAGCCTGGCCAGATGAGCGAATGGAGGAGTAAATGATGCTTCCCCGGGCGTGGCTCTGAGCGGAGGCCATCAGCAGCCACTGAGATCCAGAGGGGCTGTAGGCTTGAGGCCGTGTGAGGTGCAGACCTGGGATTCCAGCCCCTCCAAATTTTTGGCAGATCCAAACATTCAAGTTTTTTTTTTTTTACAAGTATATTTTATGCATAGTTTGGGGAAGAGGTAATACACGCCCAATAGAGTACGAAATTGTAAAAGGACAAAGGATCTACAACAAAATGGTCGTCTTCTTACCTCCTGTGAATCCAGTCTTCCAGCTCCGGCTCCAAGCAGCAGCCTGTGCGTCACTTTCTTGTGCATCTTTCTAAAGATATCCCTGCATTTACAAACCTGGTCGTGTCTATGTTCTCCCCGGGAGCACACGTATAAGGCGTAGCCAATGATGCACATCGCTCTTTCTTACCAGTCCTCTGGACACGTTCTTTCTGAAGGTTGCACAGTATCCTGCTGTACCAAAGGTATCATATAATGGATATTTAGGTGTTTTCACTCTTTTGCTACTACGAATAACGCGGCAATGAATATCCTAGCACATGATGTCCTTTTGCATGTGTGCAAAACTACACCAGAAAGATAAAATACCTGTAAGAGAGGTTGATAGGACAAAGAATTAGATTTAAGATCTTGATAGATATTGGCAATCACTGTTCGCACAGTTTATCCTGATTTTACCTCTACCAACAACGTGTGGGAGTCTGTTGTTCTCAACAAACAGTAAGATATCAACCCTTTTCATCCTTGCCAATCTGACACCTGTAAAAAATGAGATTTTATGATAGTCTAAATTTACATTTCTCTTACTGTGAGGCTGAACATTTTCATATATCTAAATGCAATTTGCATATTCTTTTCTAGGAACTGTTTGCCTATATTCTTTGCTCTTTTTCTCCCTCCTGGGTTATCGATCTATTATTCAATTATCTGTAGGAACTCTTCATATGTGTTAAGGATATTGGTCCTTGGCCCATGATATAGGTTGCAAATATTTTCCCTGTTGTCATTTCCACAAGGTCTGTTGTGAAAGGCTCCCTGCTTATCACTTTCCATCTTTGACTCTGGTTATTCGCCTCCTTGTCTTATCTCCTCCTTAATTATCTCTCATATGCTGGGTGTCTTTCACTTATGTGATCTGGTTTACAGCTTATAAGCTCCATGCAAGATGAATTCCCATTTATGTTGGGAGACAATTATCCACGGATCTGTTGCATGTATTCTGCACATCTTGCAACCAGAGGTGCTGAATGGCTTTCGATGTGGTCTGTCTTTTCAAGGATTTTTTAGGAGTCAACTGCCTTGGAGGGTAGAAATAACATCTCCCACTTGAGCAGAGGCAGGTTATTTTTTCCTGTTCTGTATAATAGTGATGATGCTTCCCGTTGGAGCAAAGACCACACAGGTTTGCTTGCTGCTCATTATAAAAGATTTGGTTTCCCAAAGCTTAGAGTTTCTCAGCTGTAATTCAAAACCCATTGCATATGGAGCACCCAGCTGGGTCAAGCTTTGCAATACCCCATAGTCTTTGATGGACAGGGTGAGAGGAATCAATGCAAACCTGAAACTTTAACTGCTTGCTGTGCCTTGAATAATCATTTCCTTTGTCTCTGACCCAGGAATCTCTGGTTTGCCAGCATCCATAAAACTGTGGCAGGCTAACTCGTTAGCTTGCCAAAAAGAGTAAATCTCAGACCCTTACGGTTCTCGTTCTCGACAATTTGGCAGCTGGACAAGGTGAGGCTTTGTTCACCTGAGCCCAAGGTCACCCAGATAGAAAGCAGCAAAGCTGGGCCTGGAATTGGATCTCTTACTTCCCACCCTGGGTTTTGGCTATGCATAGCCTTCCCGTGCTGGCAGGTAAGCTGGCCACAGCTAGGCTCTTGCGGCTGATTTATCTTTGTGTCTCTCCCACACCTCCTACATGGTTCCAACACGGGGGTTCGATGAATCTCATTCTGATGCCAGTGATTCTCAAGCTGCAGTGAGCCTCAGAACCATGAGCACAGAGACGATGCGGACTTATTAAAAATGTAGGCTCACCCCCAGAGATTTGATTCAGTAACCCTGGGGGGAGGGCACCCAGGCATCAGCATTTTAAATAAGCTCCTCATGTGATGTTGATGCAGGGGGTCTAAGGACCACAGGCGGGGAGTCACTGCTGTGAGCAGGTGGCCACTGCAAGTTCGTGGGCCGAGTGACTTGATCGAAGCTGGCTGGAGACGGAAGAGCCTGGTACTGGGAGAGGCACTGGAGATCAGCTCTGAGGGAGGCGCCGCTGTTGTTAGGTCTTGAGGTGATAAGGCTTGGATTAGGGGGGGCGGCAGAGGGAAGGAATGAAGGGGTTGTTGGGACGCCCAGCTGCGACAATAGCCCTGTGTTCCCAGCTTCAGGGCATCCTGCAGCCGGGCTGTCTGACTCATCTGCCACTTTGCGTGGGTCACCTTTTGACTCAAAAGCCATTGTTGCTTTTGCAGGGAAAAAAAAAAAAGAAGAAGAAGAAATCCAGTGGCCTGGTCTGCAAGGCCCTTCCTTGTTTGAGTCTGGCCAGCTTGGCAGCCTCTACTGCCCTGATCCTTCTTTGGCACAGAGGTTAGACCATGAGGCACAGGGCCAGACCTCCTGGGTTAAAATCTCAGCTCTGCCACTTACCAAACTTTAAGCTTAAACCAGTTGCCCTCAGTTTCCTAGTCAGTGAAATGGGGAGGTTGCTATTGGCCCCAGTGTCTACAGCATAGGAGCTTTGATGTGCAAGTCATGCACTTAGGGAGTCAGGCCTATAGTAAGGACTCAGTAGATACGGACCACGGACTGTTTTTTCAAGATCCTTTGCTCCTGGGACTTTCCGCCCATCGGCCACCTGTGTGTCCTCACTCCCTTCACTGCTTATGGTGGTTCACCCCGGGCTCTGCTCAGAGCCCTCCTCCTCCAGGAGGCCCTCCCTGCTCACCCCAGGCCTCACTGCGGGTGCTGTCCTTCCCTGAGCTCCAGCAGCCCTCTGATTTGCATCCCTCTTCTGACCCTGGCCTGCCACCTGCTCTTGTCAGGAGCCTGTGGTGTTTACCTTACTCTCCTGAAAGCACAGATCTTCCCCTAGGGGCCAACAGCCTGGATCCAGGACACCTGCCTGTGGGGCTCGGTTCAGCAGGAAACCAGCTGTGTGCCCTGGGGCAGGTGGAGCATCCGCCCCTGTCTCAGTTTTCTGATCTACAGATGGATGGAGTTGGGCTAAAGAGCCAGCTCGTGAGCTTTAAAAGAGGGGGACGTTCAGCTTAAGCAAAGATCCTACCGGAAGCAGTGTGGGTAACACCAGTGAGGGCGGAGCTGCTCTGGGCGAGTGCGTGTGCACGTGTGGGTGTGAGTAAGCGTGTGAGTGTACGTGTGAGCATGTGAACACGCACCTGTGAGTGTGGAGGGTATGTGAGGGTGTGCGGTGTGTGTGCGAGCGCGCGTGTCTAAGTGACTGCACGTGTGTGTGAGTGTGGGGGGTCCGCCGCCGCGCTGAGGGCTCTGCCGGCCACCCGTGAAAACCTCTGGGTGAGGAGGTTTCTACCCTCACAACCTACAAGGGTGGGAGTTCGTCTGATTCATCTCGCTAGGCTCCTCCTAGATGCTTAATGTTTCTTAGTGGTCAGGAGGAGGATAAGGACAAGGGAAAACAGGCCTGGCAAAACTGGCAAGTTCTGGGTTCCTGAAGCCTCCCCGCCTCCCCTTCCTGAGCTCAAACCCTTCCTTCAGAAACCGCAGATACAGATCTCTCCGTGTGAAGGCGTTTGTTTGGTTTCTGTGTGCCAGGGGCCCTCGCTGTGCGTCTGCTGAGCTCGGACTGATGTCTTCGCTGCATGTTCTGGTCTCCACAGGCCCCTGCCCTAATCCCAGACAAGACCTGCGGAGGAAGTAGCCCCTCCCCAACTCCAGCACATTCCGCTGGAGGGGGGCTGGGGCTCTGGTAGGACTGGAGGGCTTCCTAGCTGCTTCCCCTTTGCCTCTCTGGTGTTGGCCGGGCGGGAGGCCTCAGGCTGGTGCTCAGGCACCTTGGTGACGGCTGGGCCTGAGAGGTCCTGCCTGCAATAGCCGTGAGGTGCCCACGGGAGCCAGTGAGGTTTTGTCCTCCGGTGAGGCCGTGTGTGTGTGTGTGTGTGTGTGTGTGTGTGTGTGTGTGTGTGTGTCTTGGCTGGGGTGTGTAGTCCCTTTCTCTCCCAATCAACTGTCCACTGATACCAGGCCCCTGGCAGAGGGTGGGGCCCCAGCTGTTCTTTCTCTGGGTAAAGGGCATCTCACCCATGAGACCCCAGACCTGGGCACTCCTGGCGTTTGTTCCCAGCTTCCGGCAGCCTACCTTGTTATGGGATTCTTTGCGGTATCTGCTAATGAATGTTTACCCTGCAGCCCGGCTGGAGCCAGGAGGAGCCCGAAGGGGCCAGGAGAGGGGGGGCTCAGCATTCTGTCTCTAGAGCAGCTCTGAATTGCCTCTGCTCTCAAGAATGCCCCTCCCCCTCTCTGCCTGTCTTCCTCTCTGGCCAAGAAGCAGCTTTTCCAGAAACTCAGCTAACCTGACCATCCCCACCCCAAGCCTGCCCGGCCCCACTTGCCAGCTTGAAGCCAGTGGAACCTGGGACAAGTCAGAATTGAAAATATATAAACACCCCTCACCTCCGATTATAAAGGGGATACCCGTTCAGTGTAGCTTTGTTGAAAATTTAGAAAGCCACAGGTCCGAAGTCACCTCCCTATTCCCTCCCCCATCTGTGGGCTTGTGAGGGCAGGGCCTGGGTGGGCACAGCCTTTGTCCTCCCTTCTCCCTCAGTGGGTGTCAGCGCTGCCAGGCTTGGGCACAGTGAGTGCTTGGTGAGCAGAACCCAATGAGAACAGAAGGCTGCTTGATGATCCAGATCTGGCGATGACCCTGGGGTGACCACTGTCTATCTGGAGGCGGATCAGGTAAACCATGGCCCCCCCGCCGACCAGTTCTCTGACTGCAAAGCAAATGCCAAGCTCAGGCCTCAAGCTAGGAGTCACCTGGATGCCTCTTCTTCCCTCTGCTCCAGGCGAATCCACCAGCTCCCCCTGTTCAGAAGTCTCCGCTTTCAGAACTCCCCCCAGGCCACTTCTCACTCGCAGGCCCTCCCACAGGGCCCCAGAATGAGCTCTCAGCATCTCTAACTTTATGAGAGTCTCTTATCAGATTTCCAGCTTCCACCCTTGTGCCCATCTAGCTCCAGAGAGTAGCCCCAGGGCTCCCAGGGCTGCTCTGACCAAAGCTCTCAGGAAAAAGCCCAGCCCTTGAGAACAGGACTGCAGCCCCTCCTCGTGCAGTGCTCTGGCCTGGCCTCCTCTCCTGCACACCCCTCCCCTGGCCTACCCCTCCCAGCCAGGGGGTGCCTGGCGTTCCTGGGACACACCCGGCTCATTCTTCCTCGTGGAGCTTGCCTCTGCCTTGCCCTTGGCCTGGCTCCCCCAGGGGCCTGCAGGCTCCTTTGCCTCTTCGAGGTCTCTCTGTCCATGTGCCACCTCCTCTGTTCCCAGCCCTCCCTCGATGGCGTCTCTCCACTAGTGGCTCTTCACCCCTTCCCCGATGATTAGCTCCTCCCCAGGCACGACTCCCTGCTAGAATTACCATGTGTTTGCCTCACCCAGATTGAAAGCTCAGGAGGGCAGGGAGTTTTTGACCATTTTGTTCCTGAAGCCCAGAATCAAAAGGTGCCTGGCACATAGAGGGTGGTCCGTAATTATTGGTTGAATGAAAAAAAAGGGCTTCTTCCTGTCCTCCTTCCCAGGAAATACTCATTAATCATTCACTAGGGTGTCAGCCCTGGGGCCAGATGCAGTGGGGAAGCTCCGACGGGAGACAGGGCTGTGCATCTAATGTGGAGAGCCCAGGGGGCTGTTGGGGGTGGGGAGCAATAGTGGGAAAAACTGGCCCAGCCTGAGTGCATCAGGAAGGACGTCCCAGAGGAGGTGATGCCCAAGCTGAGCGCTGGGCTTTAAAGAGGAGCTAGAGCTCCTGACATCTAGGGAAAGGCAGGAGGCAGGTGAGGAGGGAGGATTCTCCAGGCCTGAGGAAGGTCCTGGTCCCTCCTGGAGGGCAGGGATGTCGCCTCTGGTACACAGTAGGTGCTCAGTGAAACTGCTGAGGTAGCGAGTGTCCCGGAGCTACACCTGATTTTGAAGACGACCATTTCGGTTGCTGGACTGGAGCCTTGTGGGGGTGAGGGTAGTGTGGGCTCTGAGGAGCTCACTAGGGATTCACAGGATCAGATGAGTTTTGAAATGGAAAGAGCCCCAAGTCCTAGAGTCTCTGTCCCTGAGGGAGGCAGCACTGCTTCCCTGGTGGGAAGGAAGTTAGCTGGCTGGAAAGGGAGCCGAGGACCATCCAGATGGAATCAGGGCAGACACCAGACATTCTTCTTTCTCTCTGTCTGTCCTGCGTCTGGCCCTCCCAGTGTCCCAGCCCAGGTGGGATGGGCTGAGGCTTGGCACGGGGCTCCAAATGGGGCCCTGAGAGCCCTGGGGCCAGGGCAGAGGCAGAGAAAGGCACCCCTCTTTGTGTGCAGAGAAGCCTGAGCCTGGTCACGTACACCGAGCCCCTCTCGGGAGGGGTAGGGTGGGAGGGAGAGACACCCGGTCTTCCCAGAGTGTGGAATGTGGCACCTGGGGGGAAGCTGACCCTCTCCCTTCCCCCACTGCCCGGACAAGGGGCAGTTCCCTAGGACTCCGAGCTTCTTCCCCTCCCCCCGGGATTGGCTCTGGTTCCTGTCAGGCTGGTTTTTCTCCCCTGGGGCTTGAAGAGGAACACCAGGGGCCATCCTGACCTGGCCTGCCCTGCCCCACCTTTCCTGGGTTCCCACCAATGGAAAGTGACCGAGATGAGCTGCCACAGAGGCAGCTGGATCTGGGCTGCTGGCCTTGGGTCCCTATGACACCACGCACCTGGCTGGAGCAAGGTCTTGAGCTCCTCGCAGCGTGGCCAGTATTTCTTGTCTCTGTCCTTTTACAACCCATGCTCCCTGCTAGGACTTAATTCAGGCCCTCTTTATCTGTAACGCGGACTATATCAGCAGACCCTAAACTGGTCTCCCTACCCCAGACCACGTCTACCCTCCTGTCCCACCAGCCCCTTCACCACATGGAACCCACAGCAATTTCTAAAGTATAGGTTTGGCCATATCACATCTCTGGTTAAAATAACTTCCCATTGTCGGGCGCCTGGGTGGCTCAGTCGGTTAAGCGTCTGCCTTCGGCTCAGGTCATGATCCCAGGGTCCTGGGATCGAGTCCCGCATCGGGCTCCCTGCTCTGTGGGGAGCCTGCGTCTCCCTCTCCTCCCCACTTGTGCTCTCTCTCTATCTCTGTCTCTCTCAAATAAATTAAAAAAAAAAAATCTAAAAAAAAAAACTTCCCATTGTCTTCTGGATAAAGTCCAACTCCTTGGCTGAGCTGACAGCCCCCTTTCCCATCCCTTCCCTGATCCCTGCCCTCCCCCCAACGGAACCCAACCAGACCTAATTACCAGTGGTTCCCCAAGCTGGCCCCAGTGATGCTACTTTTCCAGGCCCCTGTCCCCTTGCCCCTCTGTCTGATAAACACCTACTGGTCTTTTAGCCTCTTGCTCAAGGGTTGCGCCCTCTATGAAACATCTGTCCATGCTCCTAGGCAGAAATGAAGGCTCTTTCCCTTTGTCCCCCACTTTGCTCCTGTGCAGACCCAATTCCCAGCACCTACACACTTGATTCTACTGATCTGTTTGAGGCCTAAATGCCTACTGGCTCAATAGTTCTAGAAAGGTGGCCCTCATAGTTGCGACTCGCTCCAGCCCCTCTAGAAATCCTCCAGTTATTTCAGAAAGTCCCCGGAGGAATGGCCCCCGTGTGCCGACAAGGTGCCTGCTGGCTGTAGACTCGTGTGGGGTACACTCTGCTTCCTTCCAGCTCCAGCCACCCGCCCCCCTCATGGTCCACGTGCACTACCCATGTCCCTGCTGGTGGGCCAACTCTGGATGTTCCTAAAACTTCCGGTCCTTGGGGAGCCAGAGCACGGGTCTCCTCACCGCATCCCCCCCATTCCACGTCATCAGGCCTGGAGGAGCAGTCCTGCACCCAGACTCTTTCCAAGTCCCTCCTGCAAAGTTCTGCCATCTCTTCCCTTCTACCCTCTTGCTTCATGAAGAGGGAAAACCAGTGCAAGGGACCCAGGGGTGGAGGCAGGAGCCTAGAAAGCTCTTTGGGGGCTCTCTTTTCCCCACATCTGCTCCCCTTTCCAAAGCTTCCTCTCTAGTATATGAGTGAGAAAAGGATGTCAGTGGTGCAGCGATGGAGAGGAAGAGGTATTATTATATCAGATGCAGTTGGTTCTCAATGTCCATCATACAGTGTTTCTTAAGAAAATATTACCTTTTAATACATAACATGAAACAGGTTCTATGTAAATACATCCTTGTAAAAATTAGAACAGCAGAGATAAGTGTGGGTTCCCCTCGACTACAAGCCTCCCCTTGACTACGAGCCTTCACTCGGTTTCTCTCAGAGGAAACCCTTGTCTTCAGGCTGGTGCATTTCCTCTCGTATCTATGTGCTCACGTGCATAATCACATGTACACCGTATGTGCTCACGTGCACAATCACATGTACATCCTATGTGCTCACGTGCACAATCACATGCACATCCTATGTGCTCACGTGCACAATCACATGCACATCCTATGTGCTCACGTGCACAATCACATGCACATCGTATGTGCTCACGTGCATAATCACATGTACATCGTATGTGCTTACGTGCACAATCATGTACATCCTATGTGCTCACGTGCATAATCACACGTACATCCTACGTGCTCACATGCATAATCACATGCACATCGTATGTGCTCATGTGCATAATCATATGTACATTAATGTCAGCATTAATTTATCATATGTATTGCCCTCTTGCCACTTTTATCTAAGACCTCATTCTTTAGGGATTTTTGTGTCACTGTATATTGACATTACTCATTCTGTTTATGTTACCCCTGTGCTCCCAAGCTCTGGTCTCAGCTTCCTCCAGTCTGTTGTTAGTTACCATTTTTGAGCTTTCAATATTTTGTTGGAGTTAATAATTTTCTCTTGCCTGTTGTTTTATTCTCTCCAATATTCCTTAACTGTCAGCTTAACAGGGTTTTAGGAAGGAGTGGAAATTAATGTGAGTATTCAACCTAACACATTTCATCAAAACTAATACATCTCTATAGTCCCCTGCCGGACTGTTAGTTTTTTAGAGGCAGCAAAAACTTGTATATCCGTCTGTACCCCAGCACCTAGTACTATGCCCGGTAGATAGGGGACAGGGACAGATACAGGGTTGATGAATGGAGGCACAGGTCAGAAAGTACCTTTAGCATCCTTGATGAAGGGCCCTGGAGAAGGGGATGGTGTCTAGGGAAGGGTTACCGATTTATACAATAAGCAAGTTCATGAAATCTCCACACTTTTCCTTCTTTCCTCCAGCTTATGAATTCTGTTGTGTTCATGTGCACGAGTCCACCTCCTCTGCGGTGGCTGAATTTAGTTAGAGCTTTGCTTGCATGATCCACCAACTGACCAAATAAATAATTGTATATTGGAGCAGGGAGGACAAGTTAGGATCTTAACAGGTGACCCTATGCCTTTCCCAGCTTGATGAGGCCAGTGGAGGAAGGTACCCTGACCTCCATCCTGTGAGAGGAACACAGCACTCCTGGTTGGTGCTGTGGCTTTAGGGCATTAAATATCTGGGCTTGAGGGGCACCAGCGTGGCTCAGTCGGTTAAGCGTCTGCCTTTGGCTCAGGTCATGATCCCAGGGTCCTGGGATCGAGTCCCACATTGGGCTCCTTGCTCCGCGGGGAGCCTGCTTCTCCTTCTGTCTGCCGCTCTCCCTGCTTGTGCTCTCTCCCTCTCTCTGTCTGACAAATACATAAATAAAATCTTAAAAAAAGATTAAAAAAAAAAAGATCTGGGCTTGAATCCTGGGTCCACTACTTACTTGTGTGACCTTGGTCAAATTATTAATCTCTCTGAGCCTCAGCTGATCTTTGGAGTGGATCAGCTTTTCTTGTGACATATGGATTATTAATAGATGTTACCTGACAAAAGATTCCATGGTCCAGTGTAGTTGATAAATGTTGGTTGGACCAAGTTAAAGAATACTTATTATATGTATATAATAATGCTTATAATGATAATATAACAAATATGTGTATTTATTATATAATATTATTGTAAAATATTGTGATATTACTATTCCACAGTTACATAATAACATATTTTGAGTGCTCACGATGCGTCAGGCACCCTTATGAGCCCCTCATTTAACCCTCAAAACAACCCATGAACCAGGTTGTTACTATTATTAATATTTTAATCTCTATTTTACAAATGACTCAGGGTATCAGACACTGGGCTACCATGCACTGTAACTCTCTAACAAGCAGTGTTTCTGATCTTATTGGACAGAGCCCCCCTTTTCCGCAGGGATCTCACAATGCTGGGGATCTGCAGACATGAGCTGGGGGCAGCTGGGCAGGATCTGCTGTGGGGTCCCTTCATGCTTTAATATTCCCTTCCCAATCCTGACCCTGTGTGCACCTCCCCTGGAGATGACAGAACCCCGCCTCGGGGACCAGAGCTTGGGAAGGGAGCTCCTCCGGTCAGGTTTTGCCCTCAAGCAGCCAGGAGCGGATCCGAGACTCCTGGTTGTGGGCAGTCCTTTCCTGACCCCTCAGTTCCATCTCTGGGGAAGGCAGCCTGTACAGATGCTCTCCTGAGTTCTTGATGTACCAGAGGAATGGTCAGAAGCCACATAGCTCATGGTGGAAGGTGCTGGGCACTGTTCTGGCCAGAGAGCGGGAGTGGGGGATTCTTCCTGACTCCACCTGCATTTCAGTCTGGGGTTTACTGCCCTTGGAGTTGGTATAAGATTTTGGAAATGGGACCCAAAGGAGTTGTTCTGGAGCTGGGACCTCCTCGGAAGGGAAAGCAGAGCCTCTGTCACACGCAGGAACCTAGGCCACGGGGCTGAAGGTTGAGAGGCTGGAAGCCAGACTCTGACACTCCTGGATGGGGACCCGGCCGGTCATTGCTCCCCTTGGAGCCTCTGTATTGTCCTGTGTGAAATGGGTTGGGCTGCCGAGAGGACCCAATGAGACCCACAAAGACTGTAAGCTGTACTACCCTCAGTCAGGTGTTCCTAGGACTGTGGCCCTGGGGTGTGCACTGGGCCCCAAAGGTCCTCTGGAGTTCAGGAGCTCACAACCCCTTAATATCTGGGGGGGATTGTTGGTTCTGTTATTTTGTTTCCTAACACAAAGTCCCTTCCCAAAGCCTCCTATCAGGCCAGAAAACCAGAGTTTCCAGCTGGGGCTTGGTGTGCGTAGCAACTATCTGGCCCATAAGGAGCAGGCCTCCTTCTCAGGGTCAAATAAAGAGTGACTCACCTCAGACCAGCCCTGGCGGCTACAACCATTGTGAAGGCCCAGCCACACCCTGCTTTCATGGCCTGCCTTGGGTCATGCCCACCTCCTTTCCCTTTTGGGCACCTTGGGTCCACTTGCAGATCTGGTTCACTAGTTTAAACAGCCTCAGGCTGGCCTTCCTGAGTGGCTCAGGGCTACTCCTGGTGGGTTACGGGGTGTGTGGGCAGTTTCCTGCCTGCCCCCCCGCCCCACCGCTCCTGGATAAGTGGGTAGCTGGAAGGCAGTTTATTGGGGACTGGTGTCAGAGGCTGGGACAAGTCTTCCTTTAGCTACAGGTGACCCAGGTAATGATGTGCAGAAAGGAGGGCTGAGATTTCACTGGGGGAAACTGAGGCCTGTTGCTGCCTCACCTCCCTAACACCATCTCAAAAGGGCTTAGGGCCCCTGTCTTGTGACTGGGTGACTGCTCTGACCTAAGGAACCATGGGGACAGTTCTGGGGAGGGGTGAGGTCCTTGGGGACCGGAACTGGGGTGAGGCACAGGCAGTATCTGGCAGGGGGCCTGGCCCTCCCAAGGGCAAAAAAAAGAAGAAAGGTTGGGTGGAATTGTTGAGCGGGGTGAAGAGCAAGGCTGGGGCCTGTGTGCGGAGAGGGAAGCTCCTTCGTCTTCTTATTGAAGCTCTTCACTTTGTCTGAGAGCACCCTGCAGGGCCTAGCAGTCACTCACTGATCCAGGTACTAGGACAGGACCCTGTCAGGCTCCAGGATTCAGTCTACACCCTCCTTCCAGATGCTCACAAGGAGGGAGGGATCCCATCCCATTTTCGTCTCTGGGTGGCAGGGGCTAAATGTCTCATGGGCAAGTTATTTGCCTCCTTCAGGCTCAGATTCCCCATCATAATTTCAGTAAATCTGTGTTGAATGAATGCATGATTTGGGGGCTGGAGGTTGGGGTTGTCCTGGAGGGGCTGGGCGGTAAGAGGCCCCCAGTGGGGCCCTGCCCCAGGCGGGGTCAGGCTTGAGCTTGGCGTTACCTGGAAGTCTTTTACAGTCCAGCCGCAGAAGCCTGCAGAAGCCTCCCTGCAGCTGTTCTCAGGAGCCTGTGGTCATCCCAGGGCTTTGTATGGCTCCAGCAGGGTGGGGCAGCTTTGTCTCAGGAGGCCAGTGGCCAGATCACCCTCCTCTGGGGGACTGAGAGGAAGTCAGGGTGTGGGTGATCCCCAAGGGGCAGGCTCTGAGAGGTTGTAATTCCAAGTGGGGTGTAGGAATCTCCTGAAGGTATTGGAGGGAAGTGTTTAACTCTGACTCCCAGGAAGGGGCTTCAGAACATAATTCCAGAGGGGATGGGGGGTTGAAGGGAGGACAGGGTGTAGGAGTCTACTCCCAGGAGGACTTAATTCCTGGGGGGTTTCAAGCCTGGGTTAATCTTAACAGCTTCACAGGGGAGGGTCAGAATGTGAATGAGGGTGTCTGTGTGTGTGATGGGGGTGAAGAAAGGAAGGAGTGTGCTAGGAGGTGAGGAGGTGTGCAGTCGAGGCTCCAGGACTCCGGACTGGGCTGGGGTGGGGCAGTTCCCCGCAGGGCCGCAGCAAGGAAGAGCTGGAGGGAGAGCCACCAGGAACTGACCAATGGGGACAGTGCCCGTATTTGCACCCAGGAGCCTGCAAATTCCTCGGGGCTCAGATATCCGCCCCGATCTCCTCCCACCTCTCCCCTTCTCCCTCCCCCTCCCCCGCCCGCCCCGGGCATAAAAGGCGCCAGGTGAGGCTCTCGCCACTCCTGTCGCCCACCGCTGCTCCTCTGACCAGTGTCGTCCGAGTCCTACTTCGCCATGACTTCCTACAGCTATCTTCATTCGTCCGCCACCTCGTCCTTCGGGGCCCTGGGCGGCGGCTCCCTGCGCCTCGGGGCGGGAGGTGCCTTCCGCGCGCCCAGCATCCATGGGGGCTCGGGCGGCCGCGGCGTGTCTGTGTCCTCCGCCCGCTTCGTGTCCTCGTCCTCCGGGGGCTACGGCGGGGGCTACGGCGGGGGCTACGGCGGCAGCGTTGCCGGCGGCCTGGCCGGGTCCGACGGGCTGCTGGCGGGCAATGAGAAGCTCACCATGCAGAACCTCAACGACCGCCTGGCCTCCTACCTGGACAAGGTGCGCGCCCTGGAGGAGGCCAACGGCGACCTGGAGGTGAAGATCCGCGACTGGTACCAGAAGCAGGGGCCCGGGCCCGCCCGCGACTACAGCCACTACTTCAAGACCATCGAGGAGCTGCGGGACAAGGTGGGCGGCGGCCCAGCTGCGGGAGGTGCACCTGCCGCGCAAACCCAGAGTAAACCCAGGCCCGCGGGCCGGGCGAGGCCGGGGGAGGGACGGCAGCCACCCGAGCCACCACTTGGCGGGGCGGGAGCTAGCCCGTTAGGACGTGGGAGGGCCGAAGCGTGGGGCAGAGAGCTGTGGGCAGGTGAGGAGGGGCAGGGCGGTGGGGCAGGAAGTGGATGCCCGGGTATCGGGAAGGGGGCAGGCTAGTGGGTGGGGTGTGCAGAGGCGGCCGGGGCGGGGCTGGTGGGCGGGGAGGCCTGGGAGAGGGGGTCCGAAGGAGTGGGAGGAGATGGGACAAGGCTGTGGGCTGCCCAGAGGCCTTGGCCTGGGGCCGCGGTGGCAGCAGGGAGACAAGCAAGAATTTGGCCTGAGAGGAATGCAGTCCACCCCGGGCCAAACCTACCCTCCGCTGCCGCCGGCATGGGCCCCTCCGCATTCCTTTTCTCTGGTGGGGCAGGTCTGGTTTCCGTCACGCTCAGGCTGAAACCCCTACTGCCTGCCACACCGTACTTAGGAACTTCTAGGAAGAATGAGAAGGGACATATGCTAATGGCCTAAGGACCTGGTAAAGGCGGGACATAGACGCAGAGGACAGGCCCCCCCCCCCCCCCCCCCCCCCCCCCCCCCCCCCCCATCGCCTCCGGGGGGGGGGGGGCGGGGGGGGGGGGGGGGCGGGAGGTGCGTTACGC